>NC_080645.1:6895000-6925000 GCF_027579445.1 Ammospiza nelsoni
ATCTGTACAAAACTAACCTATAATTAGATTTAAATATGATATGTATTCACTTTGCTTACTTTGGCTTTTATTGATTTATTTATTATGACTTAAAAGTATAGGGTGATATCTCAAATCACCTTAGGCAGAGCTTTATGGCTGCCTGAGGTCTCACTGTTAATAATCTTACAGCTATTTACCTCCATTGGTAATGAACAGGCTCGTGGCTCAGCAGATCTGACTGGACACTGATCTCTCAGGGGGGTTTCACTCACTCCTCATCTGGAGCTGCCTTTCACCTGTGGCCTAAGTGATTTGAGTGTCTCTGTGTGTAGGACGCTTGCATATGTAGCTAGGTAATCAGGAAATTAGTTGTGTGTGGAAAAAAATGCAATTTTTATACTAATGCAAGTTATTACGTGCACTCCAACACGCCTCAGAATATCTGTGTAAAAGAAAGGGCAAGTGGCACTGTGATGCTAATGGTTACAGTACAGATTTGCAGCATGGCCCATCCTCTGCAGCTGGAACTAGATTTTAAACCAGCAGAGATCCTACCTGGGCTCAGATGCTGCTTGTCAAAACACATCCAGATTCCCAGAGGACTTCAGCGTTTTGGGTGCTGAGCTTGTGCAGCAATTCAGCTGTAAATGTCACAGTAGGAACAGATGGACATCAAGCACTTTAGTAAATCTCACTTAGACTTTGGTGAACAGAAAAATTTGACATTTTTACCCTAATTATAGGTACTGAGCACCGAAACATTTGACCAGAGAGCTTTCGAAATGTTGTCTTAAAATATTTCCTGTTCAGGAGTGATTAGCCAATACAGATTTCAATTTAAATTTTAATTAAAACTTATTTGTTATGTGCAGTATTAGCTTGCAACACTTTTTTTTTTTTTTAAGAAAAGATGTTATCTTTATAGAATTGACTTATTTGGAAACTTAACATAAGCTTCCAAGCCCACAGAAAATATGGTGATGTGTTTCTGTTTAAAATATGTTTTAAAAAGTCATTCACTGTAAAATGTTTTTGCATTACTACTTTAGAAATAATTTTGGATGTCTTAGATAGGAACCTATTAAACCCTGACTCTAAACCACAGATATACAAAGAACTTACAGGAATACAGTTTCACTACTCAGTTTTTTAGCCATGCAGTTTGCACATAACCTGATTATCACTTTGAAAACATCTGGGTTGACTAGTGATAGGAAAAAGCATATCAGTGCTGATGTATGAAACAGCCCTGGCCCTGCACATAAATGGACACAGGGTGTCTATTGACATCAACAGATGTTGTAGGTAGGGGAGGTACTTGAAATATTACAATTTTATCTGTGAATGACTGTTGGGGTAGTTTCACTGATCATACCTCAAAAATTTAATTTTTAAGAAGCGCCTGTCCAGTCAGTGTTGAATTTATTGAGCTAATGAGTGGTTTTCTTTCAATGCAGCACTGTTCTGTGCACCCTGTGTCGATTGCATGGCTCTAATTAAATCCATGCAAGGCTGTGCTTTATGCTGTTATTAAACAGTAGAGTGTTAACATTGATTTAGCAGGCTTTAGAAGCAGTTACCCTGGAGAGGTGGTGTGGCCAGGAGTCACCTGCTTCTGCAGAAACACAACATAAAG
This sequence comes from Ammospiza nelsoni, assembly GCF_027579445.1. Taxonomy (NCBI): domain Eukaryota; kingdom Metazoa; phylum Chordata; class Aves; order Passeriformes; family Passerellidae; genus Ammospiza; species Ammospiza nelsoni. Next base: position 6,896,619 of record NC_080645.1, read on the forward strand.
CCAGTCTTCTCCCTGGCAGTTCTGGACAGATTAAAAGTGTTTCAGGTGTTTCAGGTATCTCAGGTGCAGGCTAAGACTTCCAAGAAATCTTCTGATGATTGGCAAAGAGAAAAGAAAATTAGGTGAAAAACAAACATAAAGAACTCCTGAAATGTGTGATGGTTGGTTGGTTTGATTTTTTTCACTGTTGTTTTGGTGATTAGAGGGAAATAGTGTGAGAAGCTGGGAGGGTCTCTTGCAGTTAAGCCTGCACTCAAACCTTTCACCTTTTTGGCAGATGCTTTAAATACATTCCATGGTGCACTAACACCCCCTGCTCCCTGCTCAGGGTGCTGATCTGCTGGTCTCTCACTATGGGGGGATTAAACAGGGAGAGTAAAATAAAGAGATAGCAGTGAAAGAGAGAATCACAAAAAGAAGCACCAAAAATAGATTAGAATGACTTTAAAGGCAAAGGTATGACTGCCTCATGAAAGCTTGGGCACCTCTTGGTTGGTACACGAGGTACCTAACCCTCAGGAGAGATTTTCTAGAGATGATGGTGACTGCTGTGCTTGTAGGAGACAAAAATGGAGGGAGGTTCCCACCAGCAATGGTGTCCAGGGGTACCCATAGCTAAGCAGAAGGAAGAAATGAGCTCTGATGGAAATCTGCCTTTAGAGGAACCAGGGGAAATGCTGGAGTGTCCTTGCTTGAGCCTTGGGAAGTTCAGCTCAGGGCTTCACCAAAGCTCATTCCAGTTGTTGAGAAGAGGAATCTTCTCCTGACAATCTGTCAGGAAAAGAGTTCTTTCCTTTCTCTTCCCTACTTCTCCCTTATCAGTCATCCAAAAGCCTCTCTTAGAAATGTTTTGGTCCTGACTTTTAAATTTTCCTATCCAAAGATGTGAGATGTATCTTCATGGCTGATTTAGAGATCTCTCTGCTTTGTTCCTTGCACTGATGAACAACGGATATGTGAGTCCACCAGACTAAAATTATGAGGACAAAAATACAAATTAGTCTGTTTTATCTTTAATTCCATTGTTCACATGTGAGAGCTTAAGCTCCCATGGGAAAATAACTTTCATTTTTACCTAAAGAGAAAAAGGGGGTATTATCTTGAAGTTAAAATGGTAACAGCTGAGTGTTGGAGAAAAAGAATGAACATTTTAAGACTTGATAATAAGTGAATCAGCAACACTGGGAGAAGTGTCTGCAAGATGATTTGAGTTTCAAGGACGTAAGCATACTTCATTGCTCTGATTTAGTCACCCTTGGTCATTCAGGATGTAAGTGGGAACTGATCTCATTTAGGAAATCATTGAGAGGAGATGAGTCTGAGGACTTGATTCTATCTTATCTTGACACAACACAGTTAATAAAGAAAGGCAATTATTATGTTTTCTGGGATGTACCCTCATCTGAGGCATTGTTAATAAACATTAAAGGCTAGTTCTTCAGAGGTGTTTAAGCACCTAGCTCCCATTGATTTCAATAAAATGAGGCATCTAAGTGCCTTTAAAAATCTGACCTTAAATGTCATCAGGAAAAAGTGAAGCCAAAGATAAGCAGGTTCTAAAAAAATAACAAGGCAGGCATATGATTCTGGCATGCTCCTGGTTATTGCATTTTTTCTGTGTATGGAGTCTCTGCACATTATAAACCAAACAAAGACACAAACAAACCATCCCCACCTACACCGCACAAAGCATCAAATTGCTCTCACTTCTCCAGTCGTGTCTCAGACATTTCTACAAAACATGCTGCGTGGATTGAGATAAAAAGTGAGAAAACAACAAATCCAACAGTATCCCCTCTGCTCCCTTCAGCCTCTGTGACAGAGCCCCCCTCTCCCAGGGCCAGGCCTGCCCCCCTCTTCCCTTCCTCTCCCTTCCCCAGTGTACTTGGCGAGCTGCAGGGGTTTGTTCCTCCACTCCGTGTGACAAGTAAACACTTGGTCGGTCACAGCTCTAACTACAGATGCTTTTTTTTAAAACTAAAACATATTCTTTCAGTTAGAAGAATATACCTTGCTCTCAAGATTAGGCTTATTGAGAAGGTACAGTAGGTATGACATAGTCCCAATGTGATAACTAGATAGACAGCACTGGTAAGCAAATGTTAACTTTTAAAATTTTTTTTTATTTTTTTAGAAAAAATCCTGAACTAGAAATATCATGTTCATTTGTCACTATATTTTCAGGTTTGTTGCATTTCAATACGAAATAAAAAGTGAGAGGGAAGGAAGTTGCCTTGCTGTTTGTTTCTTTCATGTTAAGCCAACTATGCTGCTTATCTACTTCTTGATAAATATTGCTCAGCTACTTCTCTTTGGGATTAAGTAAATGAAAAAAAGCCCTCCACAGATAACAATAATTCCCACAGAAGAGACTTTCAAATTTAAAGGCTAAACTGAAATTTAAAATTATTTTCCTGGATTTCCGACCTAGATTCCCTGTCTTATTCTCGGTGCATTTGTCCTTTTAAAGGAACCAATATGTTTGTATAACTGATGTGAAACAAGCTTGACTCCAAAAAGATTTAACTTAATATCTGGCTAAGCATTCAGAGGGTAGTCCATCTGTAGAATGTACATTAAGGACCCTGGCTGGAGCGCAGCGAGTCATGTATGATATCAGGCACACAAATGTGACGTGATGCCCATATACTCTTGAGCATAATTCAAAGTGCCACGAAGCTCCATGGGTAGAGAAGCTATAAACACAGTTGTCACAAATGAGAAAGTCTACAGGGTTATATTCAGGCTGAAGAATGAAGAAGCATTAGAACCAGCCATCACATCTTAATGAAATTGTTAATTAGGATATTATGGAATTCAGAACTGAAGATATCTGTCCAGCAACCTTGCAGCATGTTTTAATTAACCATTTCTTCTCCAAAATCGAAGGCAGATTCGAAAGTGATGCAGAAAGCCCTTCATAAATATACAAATACAATCAAAATGATGCTACTTTTTTTTTTCAGTGAATGTTTTTAATTTTTTTTCCTTTCTAAACAGACCAGCACAGAACATGTGATTATAGGAATAAGTACACATTTAATCTACATAATCATCAGTCTTTCTTTATGTAAAAATGATTAGTAAATAGGGTTTTTAAGCAACTATTTAGATTAGGCATTGGCATCATAGATTAACTTATTTCTAAAACACTTGATTTTATCACTCTGCCTAATGATTTGTCTCATGATTTATTGGCTAATATGATGAATCATGTTAGATTTATTGTTTATCCTATAAATAGTGCAACAAATCATTAAACAGTGATAAAACCCAGCAGTTTCACATGAAAGTCTACCTATGTTGTCTTCATGTACAATGTGCTTGTGCTGTACAATAATTTGATGGTTCTGTTTTATGATATCAGGTGAATAGGCATCTCTGTTTAAATTAAATGGTTTTACAAAATAATAGTGAAGTAATAATCTTATACTCCTGCTATATTTATTTTATACAGAAAAATAAAGCCTAATGTCTGATGTATAGTAAATCTGTGAATTTATTCATAAGAATAAATGCAATATCCTTTCTTAGAAACACCTTAAATATAATGGCAGTTTTTCATACTTTAGAATGTCAGCTGTGTTTTTCTTGCTATGGTTTCATGTTGCAGTTGACAAAAATGTTGCTTCTGTCCTGGTGATTTTAGAGATCTGAGCCCATCTCATTTCACCGATCTGAAAGGCTGGTGTGGAATATTGGTAAACTGAATATATGGAATTTGGCATTCAGATAAAGGGAGTGGTCATTTTTTTTTTTCTTAAAACATAATGGCTTCTCTTGTTGCAGACAGAGCTAAGTCTGCCTGTATACATTAGGGATGAAAGGACAGAAAATAGAAGTAATATTCTTGGAAACTCCCTGAGGTCATCAGTGGGTTAGAATAGATGCACTCGTGATGATATTATATGCTGCAGGAGTAGATTTGCAGTATTTTAAATTGAATTATTTGGACTGTAGTGGTCAACCTTTATTGCTAAGTAGGCTATTTATGTTTTTTTGATCTAAGGATATTGCCACACCCTCTCTCCCCTCACCTGTGGCAGAAGAACTTCATTCATCAGATCCATTGTTTCATACACAGGTTCCCCCAAAATTCCTGTAAAGTGTGGCATGCTGAGGACAGCTCACCAGCATTTTCAAAAGCCAGGATACACTGGAAACACCAGTCTTTTGTTCATCCTTGGATGCAGAGTCCTGAGCTGGTGGAGCTGCGCTGTCCCCACCCAAGAGCAGCAGATTTGCAGGGCATATGTGGCACGTGTGACATTTGTGCACAGCTCATCAGTTCTGAACGAGCCCAGGGCCATGACATTGGGAGTGCAGAGGAAAACAGCACCTGAGAGCCTGTGCTGCTGCTGGTTGTCCCTGGTATTCCCATTGCTCTGGATGAAAAGGCTCAATGGGAACAGGACATGGCCCAAACGCCACACCTGGGCAGCTGCCTGAGGCTGTCATCAGCAACTGTCTTACACAGCCCCTTTTTTTTTTTTGCATATCACAAGAACTTGATTTGTGTGAGAGGGAACAAAATGGGATGAGCAAGAAGATTAAACAAAGGATCAAAGAATAAACCTGGGACAAGTTTTTTGTCACAACTCTTTCCTGGCCACTGTTTTTTGTCACAGCTCTTTCCTGGCCACTGTTAGGTCAGCTGTGTTGGTTACTTGACTTACTTGTTTAGAACAATGGTAAATTATGGGGAATTTGGATATTCGTTATTTGCACTTGGCTGTGCAGCCTGGGCATTTGGACTCTGGTTATTGATTATTTGCTCTTTGCCATGGGTGCTGTGCAGCCTGGGCACTCAGACTCTGGTTGTTGATTATTTCCCCTTTGCCATGGGTGCTGTGCAGCCTGGGCACTCAGACTCATCTTCTATGCCAGGTGCTTGTTCAGCTGCTTGTTCCAGCCTGTAGAAGAGCCTGAACACAAATTGGCAGGATCTATGCAGCAAGGCTCTGAAAATCATCTCCAGTGATCCAGAAAGCCTCATAGCAAGCAGAAGAAGTCCTGCTCCTTGTCACTGTGATTATGGAGATGCAGGAAGCAGGTATCCATGTGTGGCATGGCCTAACGAAGGAAGTGTGCCTTGTTTGTTAACTAACTGAGCATGTCCCTTCCCTGCCCTGACAATAATTCCTCCCCTCAGGTTTTCACAGGGAAACTGCCACAGTGCTTAAGATGCACCATGAAGAATAACATGATTTTTCTGTGTCTCGGACACCTATTTTATTTGTAGAAGGACACTGAGCACAGCTCAGCAGCTTCCCAGTTCTGGATAACTGTAAACTTTTAAAAATTTCTGGAAAATATCACAAGCCCTTTCTGTAGTACTCTAACCTAGCTGTATTTGGTGTCTTTGTTTCTTATCCATAGTGCACTTTATAAAAAGAAGAAGAAAGAGCAACAAATAAGAGTCTTTGAAATCTGATAAGAAATAAAACTTCCATGGCTACTCTTAAGAGAAAACTGACAATGTTTTTGGGCCAAAGTCTGGAAAAAATGAAATTAATTGAAAGGTAGGCAGTAAATGAGATGGCTATTTAGGATTGATATTTTGGCATGTCCAATAATTAAATCTGCAAAGATGGTCTTGATGACAGAAACCAGCAAAGAAAATGTGATTCTCTGTGCATTTGCTCCTCCATGTGTGTATGAGCATCACAAATTTGTCCTTTGGTACAGCACTCTTCCTTGAAAGCATGCACCTGATGGTCCAGCAGCAGAGTAAAGCTGTGGGTCTTTTGAGTCTCCAGTGTAATCCTGGGCAGTGCTACCACTGATTTTACTACAGACAAGCCTTTTAGTCCTCTAAGTGTTTCTAGAGATGTATTCTTGTTTATCTTAGAGGAATCTCTTAGGAAAGTTTCTGGGAATTTCTCTACATATAGAGGTAAAGGAGGAAAATTGTATGGATATGCTGGATTAAAGGAAAGAGGCCTTAAATGAATAAAAGTTATCATTTAGCACAGGAGGAGGAAGTGGTTTATTATACTGGACCAAACAGCTAGAAAGACCTTACTTTATAAATGCTGACACAGGCTTATCTCAAAGCAGGGTAAAGGTTATCGCATTAAAGGTTTCAAATCTGGGAAATTCATGTTCCTAGAGGGTGCATAAATCTGAGACATTTTTAATCTCACTATGTAAATAAATCTCATCAGAAAAATAAAATTGTATTGCTTTGATTCATTTGCCGTAAACCCTTTTAATTTGATTTTGATTGATAGCTAAACCCCTGGCATTAGAACTTCTTGAAAAAGTTTCAAGATAAGCAATTACTCACTCCCGCTTGGAAAAGCAAAGTTTTCAAACTTGTGAGGATGTGTTACTCCTGTATAAAATATAACTGGCAAATATTTTTTATAGTGTAATTGCATTTGGGTTTTATTTCACAGCATTTGTTCATCCTTCATGCCAGACTTTCAGACTCTGTGATGTGACTGACTGATGTGGTAAGTGCAGTTAATTTTAATTCTGATTTTTAGGACTGGATTTGTCAATCAATATTGTTCACTGGAGTAATTCACTAAGTGTCTCTAATTTCTTAGTCTTTTTTTTTTTCCTCTCTCTCTTTCTTTCTCTTTTACTTAATAATTTAGAAGTGAAACTTCTCTAAGAGCTACCTGTCATTTTGGTGTTCAGAAATTGAAGGATGAGTGGCTGTTGTTTGCATCCCACACGAACAGAGCTCTGGTTTGGCAACAGTGATTGTCAGTAGATTGCCATTCAGTCTGTGCTTTTGCCCCCATTCAATAGGCAGCCAGGATGCCAGAAAAACAGAGCAAGCTGCATTTTCAAGAAATAAAAGCACACAGGGAGCACGGGTAACCAGCAGTACATGCTCCAAACCAGACAGATCAAATTAATTCCGTGAAGAGGGCTGGATTATATAAACACATTACATATGCCAGATATTGATGTAGGACATTATTCTCCCTTATTCACAGGAGATTCTGCTAGTGTCAATAAAAGGGTTTACAGAAAGATGTAAAGTGTCATCATCAAGTAGTAACTAATGTTTTAGTTAGCACCATTATTATTTCATATGCAGCATTACCTGATGGGAAAAAACCATTAACTTTAAAATCACAGTTGTGTGCTCTGTATTTCTTCTTGTTTGTTGTCCTTTCAACTTCTCTATCAGCTTTTAACATCAATCAACAAATTCATCCTTTTCCACATGAATAGTGATCCCCTGCTGACTGGCATATCTGTCTGGAGAACAAGGACTGTAGCAGAACTGATCCTGCAGCACCCCTGTTTCCTGGGACACAGACCTTGGATATTCAGGGGTAACATTCAGAACTGGTAAACTAAAATTATTCCATAATCCACCTAAATTTTTCTAGGTTTTTTACTTGTCTGTAATGCTATCACTTATGTCTTAGTACAGGAATTCAAGATTCCCAGTACCCACCTGCTGTGTTCCAAGGCGCTTCCAGACCCCTGCCTCCCCCAGCTGCGTGTGCAGCAGCTCTGCATGTCAGGCCTGTAGTGCAGAAAGATGATCCCTTTTTTTCTGTGCAGCCAAAATCATGGAGTTGCCATGTCAGTGAAGATAATAAGATCTGACTGGCCTAAATTGGACTTGTATTCTCAGTGCGTTTTTGGCAGCGCCGTTCCTGTCCCTCGGAAAGAGCCCACATTCCATTCCTCCTTACTCAATGCTGGGATGGATGTGTCCTGAGTGCTCATCTCCCCAAAAGTCACAGCAATGCAGGGGTGCTGGCCCCTGTTGGGAGCAGCAGCTGCCTGCAGAGCCTCTCTCCCTGCTGTGCCCTGCCCTGGTCCCACTGGAGGTGGCTGGATGTGCCCCCGTTTCTCTGGGCAGATGGGAGCTTTGCTTGCCTCTGTGGCTCGGCTGAAAGCATTCCCTGGAAATAAAACCAGGGAATAATAAATAATATTATTTCCCTGGAAATAAAACCAGTGTTCTCCTGTTCTCCACACACCATTGCAACCTGGCAGTGCTGAGCTCCCTGCAGCACCTTTTCCCAGTGGCTTGCTGCCAGTCCTTGGGTGCACCCCGTGGCTGATTGTTGGCCACCACAGTTGTTATTGCTCCTTGCTCCAAAGCCCTTCCAAGCAGCTCCTCCTTGCCTCAGGTTCTAGTTGGGCTTTTTGTTGTCTGTGAAGATAAGTAAGGACTGTGTTTTGAACCTGTGTTTGGGTGCTAGAACAAGCTTTGAGCTCTCTGGCTGGTCACCAGATGACTTTCAGTGGGGGATGCAGCCTGCCCAGCCCCACCGTTCCTCCCTGTGAAATCCAGAGTGGCACTTTCACTAATATTTTGCTCATCTGAACTCTTCCCCCCTGCCTTCCCCCATCCCCCAAAGGTAGAAATAGTTGTCTAATAAATATCCAAGTGTGTTCAAGCTTTAGGGATGACACACATTTAATGTGGCTTATGCTATATTATTCTTGCTTAACTTTGAGCTTTTGATTTAGCATTCCAGTTTAGCAGTGGTATTCCACAGGGGATATTGTTGGTTTCCAAATCTTTTGTCAGAGTAATTGAGCATAACATCTCTGCAGGTTTGTGTTTCAAAAGATGCATTATCTTTTCTTGTCCATTTGTTCTAGCCAGGCTATTCAAAACTTTTAGTTTTATGGATCCTCTGAAAGAATTTGAGGTTTAGGACTGATAATTTATGTTTCTGTTGAATTTGCAACTCTGCATAGGATGATTAATACACTTCTCTCCATAAATAAGAGGAGATGATATCTGTAAATTGGTAACAAAACAGAAGAATTTCATTAAATTCTGTATTTTGCAAGAGACTTCCATCCTTTTAAATCTTTATAAATTAAACATCATCCATGTCTGGCTCACTGAAGAATGAATGTCACATATAAGATATCTCCCTTAAATATTTTCTTGAAAGTAATCTATATGATTTACAACATATTGCAATTAACATTGACCTTTTGTCTGCTTCAAAAGAATGTGAGAACAGTTTTTTGACATCAAAGAGATTTTCTAAATTTCCAAAAATATTCCTGATGAAAGTTGTTCAGACTGGGAAAAATATGTCACCTTCATTTAAAAGTTATGGCACACTTGATAGATTATCTGCCTCTTTCCTAACCTTAGTTCATGCACAAAAGTGGATTTAAAAATACACTTACACATAATAATCTTTTAGAAAATGCAGATCCTCAGAAGGCAAAACTAAGAATCCTGTACTTCCTGTTTAAGATCAACTGACAATTTATTCAAGATCTGCAGGCTGCTCTTCACTCTCTCATTTCTTTCCAGCCACTTAATTGCCAACGTACGGCTGCAGTAGAGATTCCAATAAATTTTGTACCTTCTTTCATCCAAAATGTAGGGAAAACAAAGGATAAAGCTCAGTTTTGTCAAATATCTATAATCAACTTTATTTTACAGTTTGTTTGCATCAGTATCTTGTTTTGGTTTGCCTTCCACCAGCAGTTACCTGTGGAAATGTTTGTGGAAAGCAGACAAAGGGTCCGTGACTAGGATCAAATTCCTTAACACAGTAAGACATAGAGTCCTGCTCATCTCTATTTGCTTACTCTTTGCTCTTCACTGCTTTGGTCCCCTTCTAAAGGTTAGGAAGGCTGCTCTGGCCATGGTGTCCTGCCAGTGTGTGACAAGTTCAGGCTCTGTCCCTCTGGGCGCTTGGCTGGAGCAGCCTCTCTCTGTAGCAGCCCTGACTTTGATGGTGCAGTATTAACTGTTCAGTCGAGGGAGGGGAGGAGAGATCAGAGCACGAGTTAGGCCAGCTGCCAGCCACACTAAAATTACTCCTGTAACCACTCCAACATGTGCAGCAGAATTTAGGGACTCCGATATATTCAGACGGAACAGTTTTACACAAAGGGTAGTTGAAATACAGTCTGGAACAAACTGCCGGAGTCAGCAGTAGAAGCAAATAGTGTAAATCAGCTCAAGGAGCAGTTTTTGAAGAAAGCAGGGGAAGAGCACACAGCTACTAGCTAGAAGTTCAAGTTTCAGATGATGAAACACAGATTGATTTGTATTTCCTGAGGTTATGAGGGCAGGTCTTCATGGACCACATCATCTCCTTTGGGCTGTTAAATGTTCGTATGTACTTTTGGGCTGTGTTCTCATCCTCTTTCAGTCTGGAGTGTTGCTTCTTTCCCCCCACACTCTCTTGCTTGTACAGTCTCTTTAGATAAGGCCTTGCAGAGGGGAATGCACAGCACAGAACCCCTGTTTCCTCTCATCTTGGTGAACTTCACCAAAGCCAGTGTAATCATTTAGCAACAGTGGTGCAATCAAGAGCACTTTATATAAAATTGCCTGCAGTGTGTTGTTTCCTGGGATGGGCCTCTAGACCATGATACAATATTTAACTCTACACTGTAATGGTAAAGGAATTTTGACTATGAACTCAAATGTGGAAGTTTTTTAGCATTTCAGGAAATCAAACATGGAAGTGTTTTAGCATTTCAGGGTACCACTGATCTCAGAGCTGTAATGCTGACATGGTGAAAGATGCACAGTGCAGGTGGGAACAGAACAGATTCACTTTACTGCTCTTCAGTGATGAGTCTGTATTTTGTCCTTGTGGCCACTGATGTGTAGTTCTTGAGCAGAGAAACTCTGCCAGAAAATATCTTGGGTTTTGTTGTTGTTGTTTTTAATATCAGGCAGTCTATAAACATAATTGTTCGTTTAACAGGGTCCCTCTGCCCACTCCCACATTTGTGACCCACTGACACTTCTCTCCTGTGGGAGTCCTGAGCTGCCTCCCTGGGCCTCCAGGAGTCATTCTTGTGAAAGGCTTGTGGAGAGCAGCCATGGGCCTGATTCTGTTGCCTTCATGAACTTTATGTCATGTCAATATAAATTGAAATTTTTCCACAGCTTGTCTGGCTAGATTTTGTCTGGAATTTCACCTGGACTTTTCTTTCTTTTTTTAACAGTTCAATGTCTTAAATTGCCATTACTAGAATTACATGAGAAAAGATTATTGTATTCATCACAGGCTTCCGTTTCCGAGACATAGATTGTAGTAGGTAGCTTGTTTGTGTAAAAATTTCAGTAGAAAATTTTCAAATGCAAAAGTTTCCCCTTATTTTCTAAATATCTTTGATTGCAGATTTGATAAGTGAAGCACAAATGTCTTTATTTTGATGCAAGAGCGCAAAATACTTTTTTTTTCCCTGAGATTGCCTGTGCCTTAGGTTTCTTGTTTAAAGAAACATTTATTTTCACTGAGATTTGAGTATTTCCAATATCTTCTGTCTCAGCATAACATTAAAAAGCGCTCTTTGTTCATTCATAACTGTGATGCAGAAGGATTATAAAATACCTCTTAATGATCCCCACTTTCTACATTTACATCCCTGTTGGAAATCAGACATGCTGTTTCATAACAAAGGAAAAAAAAAAAAAGGGAGAGGAAAAAAGAAAACTAACAATTAACTGAACTTTGTAAATGACCACACAGACTTGGTTCTTGCTTCACAGACATCCATAACCTGTGCTGGCACAATCCCTGCTCTCAGCTTCACAGCCTGGATGTGCTGGTATTGCGTTCAAAGCCCAGCAGAGCAGTAGCAGCAAGACAGAGCTGGCCTTACAGGAGCGTAGCAGCCAGATGATTGGATCCCATTTCCCCCAGGTTTCCAAGCCTGCAACTGAAAATGCCTTGTAACTCTATTAGGAAAGACCTGAGTGATCAATAGAAGCAACAAGGCCACACAAGTACGTCTCCAAGCACAATGAAAATTGCACATCCCGTGGTGCTCAGGGGACTTAATATTTTCCAGTGATTTTTTCACCCCATCCCTTGCCCTTGTTTACAGAGCAGTTATTCTGTCTGGTGCAGCTTTACTGTGACATGTAACTGGACTTGTTCATTACCATATTTTACTCAAAAAAAACCCCCAGTCCCCTACTTTTTTTAAGGTTTGCAGTAATACAGATTATTTTTACAAAATTCTCTTTAGTTTTGTAAAGATTGGTTGATATTTTGAAGTGGCATTTTGCAGTTCCAAAGAGGAGCCCTGCAGTCCCTCACCCACCCCTCTTGTTTGAGACAGGAGGGCCCAGCTCAGCAGCCAGGCTGGGATGGACCATGGGTTCCATGTGGGGAACTCACCCCAGCTGTTCTGAGGGTGGATCAGAGATGATGGGGGACAGATCTAAGCTCTGAAGTTGTCTCATGGCAAATTTTTTTCTCAGAAATTTTCAGAACTTTCTCGTTTTAGTGACAACTAAGAGACTGCTTGTTCTTTTATGTAATTATTTTTAATTTGCTGTTATGCACACAATGCAACTACTTTTTTAAAACTTTTCATTTTTAATATGTGAAAAACAAAACACTTGCTGTGAGGTATACAGGGAGTCTTTAACAGAGAGTGTATTTAGCTCAGAGCAAATGAAAAAATAACTACTTGACTAGGTTAGCTTTGGGTGCCCCCAGGCTCTTTGAGATTAGTTTTAGATTCATATACTATGGTCACCCATTGACCAAGCTGCTTCAACCCTTATACATATCCAGCAAAGTACCATTTCCCTCAGGCATGGTTTTCTTTCAATCATATTTAACAAAACCATTAAACACACTTGGGGGTTGCAGTGAAGAGAGAAAGAATTTCATATGTTCAGAATTCAGAACAACTTTCTTCTTTAGGAAATTGAAAAAATTTGGTTAGGTCTCTGTTTTTCAAGACTTTATTTTGGTGCTCCATAAAAGGGCTCTGTATAACTTCACCTGTAATTAAATTACTCCTGCATTATTCCTAGTGATTTTTGGCAATAATTTTAAAGTTGAAGCAAAGATGCTTTATTCCTATGCAAACAGAAAAATGAAATATTTCCTACTTTTGTTTCCAGGAGCGTTTGACACTTGATACAGCACTGGGATGGGAAGCAAATGCTACACTGATTGCTTTTTATCTTTTTAAGAGCTCTTACTTGAGCGGCCAAAGTTTGGTTTTCAACAAATCCTCAAACCTTAAGGGTTTCAGCTTTGATGTTTTTTAAAGAAAGCTCTTAAAACACCTTCTCCCCAATAGGTTTGGACCAGATGAGCACCCATGGGAGTGGATGAAGAGACTCTACAGAGACAGGGTGTGGAGCAGAGAGGTTGTGTCCCTCCATCTCTGGCATTTGGCTGTGCCAGGCTGCTGATCCCCCAGACAGCTCCCTCCATGTGCAGAGTCATTTTGGCTCCAGTTCAAGGAAATTCAACACAGGAAGAGTAAGTGTTCACACACAAAGGCTGTATGTAGGACTTGTTACTGGACCCTAAATTTGGATTTGGGAAGCATTCCCAGATGGCCCATAAAGTTGAGTATTTTTGGTTCTTAACTGAGAAAGATTCACTTTAAATCCTCTCTATTAAACATGGATTTATAGGAAATACTCTCCATTTGAACAGTGTAGCTTTGAAGAGAGTGGAAATGCATGTGAGAAGGAGGTGTAGGGTTTTTTGTGTGCCATGTGTGGGTGTGTTTCCCTGTGTACAGAGGTATTGTTTGTGGGAGAAGGGTGAGGAATTCTTTTTCCTCTCATGGTTATCTATTTTGGGTGTGTGTCTATGAAAGCATTATCTCCCAAATTATCCGAGAAGTAAATTATGCTCTCTCTTCAAGATTTATCTTAATCCAAAAGCTGTGCCTGACAGGTTTCACTCAGGAGTTCAGACCCTCCACTGCACTTTGACTCCTCAAAGCAGAAATCCCTGCTGACCCTCCCTCTGCTTAGCCTGGCTGGAATTTCCTTAAACTTCCCTGGATCTTTAACACATGGAGGCAAGTGCCCACGTTCTCTCCTGCTCCCACCCCCTTCTTTCTCTGTATGGTGATCACCTGAGCTGCTTCAATCTTCTGGCTTAATTTTAATTTCTTTAAGAATAGCAGTGGAATTTCTTAGATTTGTATTAAAGATGCCATGATATCTTATATCTGTTAGCTCTTCTACAGTCAGGTTTAGAACTTTTACAGGTCTCTGTCTTAGTATGAACCACATTCATATGAGAATTGGGGTTTTTTTGTAATCATACATCTTTGGTTGCTGCAGGTATTTATGGTCTTGTGCACTGAACTGTAAACAAGAGAGTAAGAATTTCTTCTTTGTGGTGGGACCTAACAAGTGGATATCTGAACAGTTATTTAATTCTACATGTTTCCTTTTTCACAACTGTCTTGATATTCATCCAATTGCTAAAATGCTGAATGGGAGGTAAATTGTAGACCTAATTTTTGCTAAGTCATATGAAAAGTGCCCACTCCAGGAGAATAAGACTAGGTTTTAAAACTCATATTTCTGATTATATTCTATATTTTAAAATAATTATTGGCGTTTAAAACAACAAGCAGCCTTTTAAAAACTACTTGCCTTCATGTAATGCTGTTCTGGACCAAAGAGAGACTGAACCAAATTTTGGGCAGTGTAACTATTTTTTTGATATTTCCCTCTCTCACTTTGTCAGAGTAACCAGGTTGTTCCTTTGTCAAGGTTTGTTGAGCAGTTGCCTAAGATCACAGTCTATGTGTTAGAATAACTGACTGCAGTGCAGTTTTAAAGCCTCTAATTTTAGTCATCTATTGTTCCTCTTTTCAATTGTGCATCTTGTCATCCTCAGTTATTGGAAATTCTAAATTTCAGCAGTGAAAATGCTAAACTATCTCTTCTAGTAGTTTTTCATTAATGTTTTGTGATTTAATATTTCATTGTGTGTAAAAAATCATGAGACATTATAGTGTGATAAGTACTGTATAATTTTTATTATATTGCTTATGACACTTAAATCCTGATGATTTTAAAGTAGTGAAAATAAGAGATATTTTTCTTAGAGGTAAAATAATTAAGGGGTTAGGTGAAAGTGAATACAGTTTGTGTGTTTGATCATGCAGAATATCACACTTTTTGAACCCTATTTTCAGTTTTTTTCCTGTTAGAAAAACAGATTATTCAAAATGTCATCATTTTAACTATAAATTAGCACATTTTGTCTTATTTTCTGGAATTTCCATAGTACACATGGTAGGCTACAGCAAGCATATTGTCTCTGGAAAGCTTTCATATCTTCTGAAAATATTAAATGTTTTAGAGAGACAGAGAAGAAAACTCAAAGTGAAGGTAATGCCCTAATTGCTCCTTACATGTGCACCTGAAATAAGTAACTGAAAACGTCTTAAGGTTTGAATTTTTAAAGTGACAAAGCTTAGTTCTGCCTAGTGATGTGATGACCCTGTGACAGCATCTTTGCCTCCACATCACTGCACTGATTTTGTGTCTTACAAAGGCCAAAGGCAGACCTTGGTGTCCTTTTTTTTTCCCTCAGGTACAATATCACAAGATTTAAATCACTAACAGGAGCTTCCTGATGATCCTTGCGCTTCCAGTTTGTAAACTGGCAACACTTGTACACTGAAAAGCTTTTTTTATTTTTTTTTTAATGAAAAGCTGGTTTTGTTGTAGATCCCTCTCTCATATATAAACAGGCTCCTGTTTATGTCTTTCCAAGCACCATCTGGGGTCAATAGAGGAAGGATCTCCTGCAGAAAATAACCAGGAGAACCTGTTCAGTAGCATCTGCAAGAGGATCTTTCTCTCCACTCAGTCTAGAAACCAGCTGGCCCAGCCAGGTGCACAAAGCTGAGCTCTGTCAAGGCTCTGTTCATGCTTTGTGCTGGTTGACCTCAAAACTGTTCCTTATTGAACCTTCCTCAGAAAAGATGCTGACCCAAATGTCATTTACAACTTAACATGGAGATCCTTTATGAAGGTCTGTGTTGAACAGAGCCCAGGCAGAATTTCTGCCTTTGTGTTTGTGTGAAACAGGAATCTGAATTCAGTCATGTCTACTTTGGGCTTGTGGAAATGAGCACAAGGAATAATCCCATGTTATG
Organism: Ammospiza nelsoni; assembly: GCF_027579445.1. Lineage (NCBI taxonomy): Eukaryota > Metazoa > Chordata > Aves > Passeriformes > Passerellidae > Ammospiza > Ammospiza nelsoni. Next base: position 6,912,483 of record NC_080645.1, read on the forward strand.
GAGTAATTTTTGATGTTCCCTGTAATTAAAATAGTTCTGCATTACATTCAGGGAAAAACTATGCTTTGGCAGTGTGGTGAAACATTAGAGAATTCTCCTCAAATTAGTTACAGAAATTGAATGACAGGACAAATTAAGAAGAGGCAGGAGGGGGTGAAATATTTTATTTTAAAAATACTCCATAAAGACAAACATGCAGTAAATTAGCAAATGTGCCTTCTCAGTTATTCATGGAAACATGTTTGGAAAAAAAAACCATGGGCTTGGTTTGTTTATTATTTGGCAGAATTTTCCAGTGTTTTGTCAGCTTCCCACAGGCTGCTGTGCATGGAGCTGCTTGGGAGGATCACCAGAAGGCTTTGAGGAAAGCTTCAGAAATGATGGACCAGACATGGAGGAGAAACCTTCTGCAAGCCTTTCCACCCCAAAGGCATAATTTCAAAGAGTCACATGTATGGAGGGAGAAAATTACAGAGATCCATGCAGCTACCTGCATACTGTCCTGGATACTTCTAAAGCTGCAGTTAAAAGTAGAAGCCAAACTTCCTCTGCATTTACAGCAGGTGGTATTAATTTATGTCATTTAGATTAATAGCAGTTGTTGTTTAACAATAGCTGTTGATAAACTAGCATTGGTTTAACAATATGCAAAAAACTGCATCTAAACTTGGTGGGGGGGGAAGCAGGGAAAGCAGCCAAGTGCTCCACCCAGATATAGATGTGTGTGTGTATATATCTGTATATTTTATAAATAATATAAATTATATTATAATATAATATAAATTCCTCTGTCCATGCACAGAAATGTTAACTTCAGAATGTTTATTGGAATGGTAAAAAACAGCCACTTGCAAATTCACTGAGACAAGGAACACCAGATTGGATCTGTATTTTTTTTTTTTAAATGTTGCTTCCAACTGCAATGTAAGTGTTAGAAAGGAGGGGGAAGCTTTTCTTTTTTGGAAGTATATTGGGTTTTATTGCAATAAATGCTTCTGGCTCAAAGACACCCCTAGTTAAACCTGGTAATCTGTGAGTGGAAGGGCATGTGCTGGCAGAAGAAAGCAGAGCTGTGAAAAGGATCTGTCCTTAGGACCTGTCTATCTTTTTGTTCATAATAAAAGCAAGGGAAAAAAAAAGAAGCAGTGTTATCAGTACACTTCTGCAAGTGAATTAGCTAGCACAGATTTGATAAAGCTTATAAACCCTCTAGAGCAATCGTGACAGTTTGCTGGCTTGGGCTTTGTCTGCTGCCAGTTACTCCTTGCTAGTGGCACTCTTTATTTATGCTTCAGTACCACGTTATCCTCTGGGCTTCAAACAGAAGGGACCTGTCTGTAAGTGTTTTGGTTGTGGTGTTAAAAAATAAGAGTGCAGCAAAACACATGCAACAGTGCCCAAGCTCCCTTTCAGCCAGCTTCCCTTCCCGTGGTGTGGCTTCCCCGTGCATGCAGCGTGGCTGGGGTGGTGTGTGTCTGCCTTCCACTAGAGAGTGTCACAGAGTTATTTCCATGCATGAGAAAAGCCAAATGGTGCATTATCTGCTTTGTTGTAGGTAAAATGCAAAAGTGGTGTGACCTCAGGAACAGGAGATAGCTGTGCCTGCCTATATGTTTTCCATTTTCTAACCAGTGCTGTTTATTCTTCCATCTGCAGCTGAAAATATACACAGTTCAGGAGGGGGGCCACATTTTCATGCACACCAGGATTTTTTTCTGTCCATTTGACAACATGTACATCTTAATGTTATTGTAAATATACCATCTGACACTTTTTACTCTCATTTGTCCTCAAATTAAATTTGTACTTCAAAATGGTACCATAATTCTGGGGTTCATTATCACGTGCATATTCCTAGTACAAGGCATTGGCAAGCAGAGTTTAGATTTTGGATCAGTCTATGTAAAATTCTACACATGGGAATTTTGGGAAAAAGTTGCAGTCCATTAGCAAATCCTCATAGCTGGACTGAAGATGTAAATGCACACGTAGAGAAATTGAAAAATGGTGTTAAGTAGTCAGAAAGTCTCCAAAGGGAGATCTGGACAAGAAGCTACAGTAATAGCAGTAGATGGCTGTCATTATTAAAAGAAAAACTCAAAAGTAAGGACAATAGTAACATGCCAAATGCATAAAGTAATTTCTTCAGCCTCTGAAATTTCACATGGAAATGCAAACTCAGAAAGTATTGTTTTTTCAGGTGAGTCATATCACTGAATAACACCTATTCTTCTCTCCTAAATGATTATCAATAAAGATACTTCATTATAGTGGGGTTTAATCATCAAGGCCAGTTTAGGTGAACTTTCCTGTCTCTGAATTCCAGCAAACTCTGCAATTTATTTGTTTCTGATATAGAGGACTGATCCCTCATCTCTTCCAGGTCTGTGGTGCATGTTCAACACTTGTGTTTGATGTAGTTTTCCTTCTGCTTTAGTGAAGTGACACTTCAGGTGATGCCACCTGGGACTGTCCTTTGATGCCATCCTGTCCTGACCTCTGGGGACATACAGGCACCTTTATTCCCAGATGAGTTCCAGCTTATAGGAAGGATTTTAAAGGCTCTGGAAAAGTCAAAGGCAGAAGAAGCAGGGCCAGCCAGACTCAAAGCTTCAGTTCCTTACCCTGGAGGGGTGAATTGGGCTGAGCACCTCTCAGTGACACTGGTGGGGCATCACAAAGGGGTCTCAAAGACCTGAGAGCAGAGCAATAAAAGGGGATTTCTCTTGAAAGTAAGACAAAGGAAGGAGAACCAGTGTGAGCAATTATGTCATGCCTTACTACAGTGATGTCAGCAGCAGGCCAGGCTGGTAATGTCAGTGAGAAATTTTAAGGTCCTGAGGGTTAAAGAGCCTGAGATCCATCTTGGTAAGGAATGGTCTTAAATGTGACAGTCTGGTCTGGTCTTAAAAACTTCCATCTTGGTTTAGCTATTTACATACCTCCCTTACCTAATGGAAAGGAGAAATACAAGTAATACAATAAAATCTATTTGATTTTGTTAAAATGAGCTTCAGCTGCTACTGCATTGGAAACTTGAGTGTCTAAAATTGGTTTGGGGGAGTCATGTGTTGAAGCAAAAGAGGGATTTTCCCATCATTGCCTGATATTCATTGCTAAATGAAGGGAAATGCCTAGCTGTGGATAACTAAAACAACACCTGAAAAAATCTACTCATCCCCAACAAGCAGGTTTTAAGTACAGAGGGGTGGATAATAGCAAATAACAAAAAGAATCCCCATGCTACTGACCTGAGCAGACACTGCTTTTCCAGTAGCAGCAGGAGATGCAACTCCAGAATTTGCTCCTCAAGTCATCCCACCTTCTAGGGTCCCTAGTAATGAAGATGAAGAGAATTGCCAATGTATTTTTTTTCTCTAAAAAGAAATAGAGAAAGTCTATGAATAAGCTTTGCGATGATTTTTTTAAAATTCTGTTTTCTAGAACACATTAAGGCATCAGTACAGGCACAGTTACAGGAGGAGGGAGAAGGTTTCTGTGGCTCAGCAGGAAGGTGTGAGTAAATCTCTCTTTATCTCAGTTTACTCTTTATAGTTAGAATTGAAACCATCTTTTTTTGATATACATAGAATGTTTAATTAATGTATGAGAGCTGTGTGACCCTTTTAAGGAATTGATGAAAGCTGATGTATTTATTAATAACCAGGTGGCTGTTTTTCACTTTGTCTTCTCATATACAGTATACCTTAAAGGAAAAAAAAAGGTGAGTAGAAATATTTTTAGGAGCTTTTTTTATAAGAATTGATACCTCATTACTGAGCCGCTGTAACTTTGAAGGATAGCTTATACAGCCATACTATGTGCACTTTATTGCATGAGGGATTTCTAACAGTCAACATAAGTTCCTTCTTGAGGAGCTGGAGAGAGTGTGATCTAACTCTTTCAAGTTAATCATGAACCACAGAGCAAGCACTGAGTAAACTGATAGCATAAATTGAAAGGTCACAGCCTGTATTGAGAGAGCCTGTGGTATTTTCCTCTTAAAAGAGACATGACAATTCATTTTGATCTGTGTCACAGAGGTGCAGAGGACTGAAGGGGAGCTTGTGCTCAGCTGGAGCTCAGCAGAAGGGGCTGGGAGCCTCCCCACAGCCCTGGTGCCCTCAGCTCCCCTGTCCCCCCCAGCAGAGAGCAGGGGCAGCCTCAGGGAATTGCAATCCTTTCTCTTGGCTTGCAATTCATTGACTCTTGGGTGTGCACCACAGTGGGTTTGAGGGGCAGGCACTCTGTGAGGAAAAGGTTGCAGAAATGTGTTTATTCTCCTTTAGATTTCTCACTGGATCACAGGATACCTTCGGCTTTGCACTCAGTGAAACATGTACACACGTGTGTATACATCTGTCATGTCCATAGCTGAGCAGTGGAGCAGTGGAAAACAGAGCACAGAAATATTAATATATAAAATATATTAGAATTTGATCTACTAGCAGAATATGTAAGTTATCAGGACCATCTTGACCAGTCTGTGTCAGGATGAGATGATAATCCAAAATAACAGAATTTGTGTTTCAATATGAGAAAACTGTAAATGTTTGAAGCCAGGAAGAATGTTTACCTGTTCTTTTTCCCCCCTTTTCCCTGAAACATCTCTTCATGGCAGGCATTGCATATCCTCCAGCCATTAGAGTTACTAGTTTAAACAGGAATGGATATGTAGGAGCATATTCATGCTGTACACTCCAGGGCAGGTGAGCACTGAATTTACCTCCAAGTGCTTTAAATGTCAAATAAGATTAACCATCTGCTAACCCATCTAACAATTCACTAGAAGTCCTGTTCCCTGGCATAACAGACAAGGTAACCCCTTTGCTGCCTGGGACTTGTCCAGCAGATGGTCAGCAAAAACAAACCAGTGTAGGATGATGGGCCCATCTTACATGCAATCATAATGTTTTCCTGGATGAACAGCAAACATTGCCCAAAGAATCCCACAGAAGAGTTACTATGTGGTTTACAGAAGTTAATGGCCAAGCACTAATGCACCCACACCTGTATTTAGATGGAGAAAACAGTGATATGTGTGTTTAAAACCCCAAATGTTGCTAGCTTTTTTTTCAGAAATAAAGGTAAGAGCAAACTATGATAACTGAAAGTTTGCTCCACAATTAAAAAAAGAAGCAGGAAGAAGGGAGGGATATACCTGTTTCCACATATAGAAAAACCATTCTGAGTGTAGCACAGCTCTACTTGGTTCAGATGAAGCCAGGTTCCCTGGTCCTCAGCTTCAGGAGCTGAGTTGTAGTTCCACATTTATAGCAGTGTCCAACAAGAGAAGGAAATGAACATTGCAAAAGGATGTAAATGGCTGTAGAAGAACATGCTGGATTTTGGAGAAGGGACACCCTTTATAAATAAGCTTTGAAACCTTGACAGAGAAGTCAAATTAATTAGATTTTCTTGAGACAAAACAAAGAATATATTTATTCAGAATTGTCTCAAAGCCCTGAGAGAAATTTGAATTATTATATTAAAAAAGCCATCCAGGGATATCTTGCAAAAGACATTTATATATAAAGAGATGGTATTGTTGCCATTGGCCTTAGAAGGGTCTCATCATGCATGACCTTGGGATCTAGTTAACATCCTGGAAGAATAGCTGTTATTAATACCTACTTAAAATATAAGCAGGTGCCAGTACTGTTTTCTTAACAGGATCTTTCATCTCAACCCTTGCCAATAGGAATGTTTTGCAGAAGCATAAAAGCTTGAATCCAGAAAGAAAAAAAAAATCAAAATATTGACCAGGACAGTTGGATATTTTAAAAATTGCAGGAAAGGGAAGCACATCAAAAAATGGAGCTTTACAAAGGGCAGGGCTGAGGTGGTTAGGGCAGGGGAAGGTGAGGAGCCCTGGGCTGGGCAGGTCGTGCCTGAGGGCTCTGTGCCATCAGGGTTATTCAGCCAAATATTCCAACTCAGGGAGAGATTTCCCACCCTGCATCCAAACAAAATGAAGTCAGCTTTGACTCTGCAAAATGTCGATGAATTCTTCAGAGTAAATCAGCCCTGTCAGTCTGATGTGGAACTGTCACCTACTTGTGACATAATATAATATGAAATGATATTGAACAACATGCGTTTGGCACTAAATTGTTAGCGGGTTTTAGCTTTGACAGCAGCAAGTTTATTGCTTTAATCCCAAGGTCTTTTAACCCTCTTTGACATAAATTGAGGTTGGCTTTTGTGAGAAAACTCCACTTCAGTCTCTCTTCCTTTACCTAAAACTGCTTTTAACAATTTATGCTCATACATCAGACACTCATTTTGAGTGACAAAAAGAAAAAAGATCTATTAGAATAGAAGGAAAAAAGGGTCAATTTAGGTTAAGCAGTGTATGTCTCTTTTGGTAGGCATGTCACAGCTTTCTTCAGGTGAATGTGAATTTTAAGTTGTAATAATGTATTGCTGTAGCAAAATAAAACAAATCTGTGACAAGAAGAGAGAATAAGTATTGCAGGAGAAGGCTGATAACCTGCACAAGACTATTCAGCCTTTTAAAAATGCCATTTAATTTATTGCTAAGATGGGTCCATTTTGAAACTTTGCTTACAAGATCAAAGGATTTTTCTTTATGCAAACGCTGTAGAGAGACAGAGTACTTTAGTGAGGGTCACGTGCAGAAATACAGATGTATGGAGCAGATACTACGTACACACAGTTTTGCTGAATAGTATAGCTGGCTGATAGCACATAATTTAATATTTCTCCTTTTTGAGACACCTTGTTTAGTTTGATAAGTAAGTACACGTTGTCATCAGGGCTCTGATAATCCCGTCACAGAAATGCATCATATATGAACTCTAACATCAATAACACAGGACAGTTTTATCACCCTTGTTTTTCTACTCTCAATTACTGTATGATGCTCCTAGTGTTGCTTTGAAATAATTTCTTTATTGCATTTAAAGCTCAGCTGAATCTGCCCTTGAACTGTTTGATAATAGAGAATGAACACATTCTCAGCATATTTGCAAATTATTTTTTTTATGTTTTCTTTGTTCCCTCTTAAAGTATATTATTGATCTACCATCAGTTTTAGAGAAGAGAAAAGAAAATATTAGAGAAAAGAAAACTTGTATTTCTCTCCAACTGTGTTTTGAAAGTTCATATAAATTGCACATTTTGCGTCTTCTAAAAATCATGTTTTTCTATTTCTCTCATTTCATCTTCTTTTTTCTTATTTATGATATTTTACTATTATTATCTATGACTTCTTCATAGCGATTTTGTTCCTGGCTGATATTTGAGCAAATACACAAACAAGTTGGTCTATAAGCATAAAAAATTATCTGATCTGTGATCTACAGATTTGTTTCTTGTCTCTTTTGCACCCATCCCCATGTCAATAACCTCATTTTCTGCTTGGCTTTCTGTGTCTCCTCCACTCCAACACCTTCAACTTCCTCTCTCCTCCCCTTCTCTTCCACCATAAAATCCTCAGATGCCCAGAGCTGACTGCTATGCACTGCTCCTATTTTCACTTATGTTCTTCACAGGCTGAAAGCAAAATTAAAGCATAAACTTTACTGGATTTTTATGCTGGGAATGCAACCCCCACATCAGGAAAATATGAAAATAAGGAAATATTTCTAGACCTTCTATGACAGTGTTATTTTGCTTCCTAGTTATATAGAAACTATAATAATCTTTCTCTAGATCATAATCTATCACATTCTGTACCCTAGAGATATGTTGATTACTGTGTTATATCCCAAATATATCTTTCTATACATTAAAAGCCAAAGTAGTATTAATTTTGAGAGTTATCTCCATTTTTCCATCCTTGGCATCTAACTTCTTTTTCCTTCCTCCTTCTCCTTATGTGTCCTTTGGTTTGAAAGCAGGCTATGCCAAGCTGCTGATGCAAATCCTGACTTCTCCAGAAACCAAGGGCAGCAATTTCGTAATCAGGGGTTGGCCCTGCAGATTGGCTGCACCTGCTGGAGCAGAACAAAATGCCTCCACCAGGTGTTTCCCATTGGTAGGTCCTGCTCCACCACAGTGCTCAGATCCTTGAAGCACTTGCTACTGGCAGCCCTTGCTGTTTCCCTCCTCCCGTTACAGCTGTGAGAATAAATTCCACAACATTTCCAAATCCTGACAGAATGAAACTTGGGGAATTGGGAAAATGGGGTTAGTGTATGAATTGTGATCTTGTCCACGCAATAAAAAGCACTATCAGTGGGCATTCAGCAGCTGAACTACCCTCATGTTGTTTGTATTTTTATGGACACTGTTATAACAATAGTCAAGTATGATTTAACTTTAAAAGGGAGGCTGTGGCATTGTTCAAGTCCACAGCTGCCATAATCTTTTGTGGTAAATCTTTTGGATTTTATCTAGCTTTTAAAAAGGAAGGTAACATGAAGAATTAGTAAGGGAATACACAGAGGCTGCCTTCACAATGACTTGCCAATCCATCCTGTTTATTTGGGTTTGCATATATGCAAACTTTTCTGGGCGTGGTATTTTTGCTTTTTGTGTTCTTCTACACAGCATCCAACAGACATCCCTGAAAAAATGCAAAGATCACCTTGCAACCTAATTCCTACAAATATCAAGTGTATACAATCCTGAGGCTTCTTTTGCTTATGCATTTCAGCAGCAGAATTTCATTCTAATCATGATGATGATTATTATTATTACAGATACATTTGCTTTAAAAAAATGATCCAAAATAATTAAGGTTATTCTTGTTTTAAGCATTAAATGTATTCAAAATCAATATCTTATTTTGATTTTAGATGCTCTTGTGGTGGAAAGCAGGAGATGGAGGCTGTTTTGGTCATTGTCACTAACTCTGTATGAGGCCATGGCTGACTTGCTTAGCTTTTCTCAATCTTTTTGCTTATCTGTAATTTCCTGCCTCTTAATTGGTTTATTTCATTAATGGTTGTAAACTATTTTTGGATACTTACATGGAAAGTGCTGAATAAGTATTGCTATTTGTTGTTAGGTCTGGAAGTGGACATTTACTGTGACTTTCATAGAGGTAACACATTTAAAGATTTTCAGGTTTTGTAAATAAATAATCCATGTTGATGGATATTTGGGGATAGCTGTGCAATTAAATAATTTAACTCAGCACAAAGAGGGTCTTGTGCCTAAAATGTTTAATAGGAACCTTAGAAGTTTTACTATGCAGCCCAGGACGGTGAAATTGCAAGTATAAAACATACCCCCACTCCCCATTTCTCAGCATTCCTGTCTTAGAAAAAAGCTCTAAGCAAGAGCAAAAGATTCTTCATTCCTTCAAGGCATTCCCTGAGGGCTTGCCTGCCCTAAATAATTATACAGCCTTAAAACAGTTGTCAGCCAGGCAGTCAGGGCTGCTCCCTCTCCCGATTCCTGGGAATGCTGAGGGAGCTGCTCCTGCCCTGGAGCCGGGACTGGGAGAGCAAGTGCACCCTGAAGGTGCAAGCTTCAGGCTCCTCACTGGCAGAAGTTTGAAAATATAGAATGAAAGGAATATGGTAGGTGGGGAGAGGTCTGTGTCTGTTGCCCACTCTCTGGACACATAGGGAATGTCACAAGAGCCCTTTTTCACCTGGCTTGCACCTTTTCCATCGCTGCTCTGGCTGCAGGAGCAGCTGTCCCTCAGTGCTGGGAGCCCTCCTGTGCTGTGAGGATGGAGGAGGTGGCACTGGGACCCCCCTGCTCCAGCTCTGCTCTGGAAGGAGCTCCTGTTCCTCTACTCAGTGTGCTCTGCACTATTGCAGTCTTGCAAATTGTACAGGAACTGCTTAAATCTGTGCTAACCAGTACAAATGGCCATAACTCCGTTTACCTTTAGTCCCTGGGCGTAACTAGGACTGGCTAATTAGGACATATAACTGATAGAGGTTGTCAGGACTGGGATGCTGAATTATTCTAATGAAGTGTGTTGGTGGTTTAACTTTCCAGGTTAGAAGAGCTTCAAAAGGGGGAAACATTTCCAACAAAATATTGTTCTTTCCTTTTCATAATGCTTAAGTCATTGCTGGGTTTTGATTCCTTCTCTTCCAACTTCTCCACCTGAGGAGGATACAGTGACTGCCTTGCTCAGGAGGAGAAAAACCAAAAGGCCAATGAAACAAAGAATTGAATTGTTCTGCTGTTTTCCTTTTGCTTCTGCATCTCTGAGGTTAAGAAGTGAGAATTATGTCTAAAATTAGAGTTAAACTTATCTTTCTCTTTATATTTCCTTGTCTTCCTTAGCTGCTTGTCTGAGCAGGAAAATAGCTCCACTTCTACTGATAAGAAGGTTATGGAGTGCTGCTCCAATTTTTAGTTTTAGGGAATTATTTACCTAATGTTTATCCTGGAATTTTATTCCATATGTTATTTAGGCTGGAAACTAAGGCTTGTTTTCCTAGGCAAGTTCAAGTAGGTAGACAACATTTTAAAATTAATAAATCACCTTTCTAATGAGAGGATCTTGGGTGGGGAGAGGGAAGGTGAGGTGAGGGGCAGTGATTGTTGCTTTTATTCCTAATCCAGGAATCTATCTTTTTAAAGAAAACTTCAGATTGAAAAAGTAATTGATCCAGTTTGTTAATTCCAAGCTAAAAATAATTTTAAAAAATCCTCTAAGGGCTCTGCTCCCCATTTCTTTGGTTGTAATGTCCTTGATAGACCAGACTCCAAATGGCCAATGCTGTTATAGTTTGGAGCTCTCCCCATCAATGTGGGAATTTATTTAGTGAGTGGGTGATTTGGATGCATCTCATTTTTCCCTTTGTTAATAAAATAAAAAGAACAAAGTGCATTTAGGAATGCCCTGTGTTTCATCTAGAGGAACATAGTCATTAGCACAATGTCACAATCAGCAAACAATATCAGAGCTGAAAACCAACAAAAAGGCAGCATGAAAAAAGGTGACAAGAGAGGAGGAGACAGAAGTATTAAAAAGTATTGTAGATAAAGAACTGTTGACTGCTACTCTTGTAAATATTTCAAAATATAGATCCGATGTTTTATGGGTTACTAAAACTACTGTAAATACACCAGCTGAATTCCAAATACATCATTCTCTATCCCCAGCAAAGACAAAACAATGCAGCTTTAATATCCCCTTCATCATCCTTGCAGACTTGGGTTCAGCTGCAGAGCAAAATGACTGGAGCTAACAGAGTATTCAAATAGGAAAGTAAAAGAAACCTGAGTGTGTCCCACTGCCCAATTTTCTATGGAGTATAGAGAGTAGTAGAACCCTGGGAGCTCAAACCTCTCTTTATTTGTTCCTGTTTCACCTGTGAAAGCTGATCAAGTTTTCCTGACTGTCTTCGACACTATCTTGCTGTCTTAATTGACTTGACAATTCAGAAGAAATTATTTCTAATTTCTGTACTAAACCTTTTTTAAAAGTCTTTTCATATTCATCCATAGAGGATGGGCTCTCAAACACTGATGGATCCCACCCCTTAGTGCATCCAGTGACTTGTTTGTGTGGTGGTGCACAGACAGAAGAAAAGTTAGGTGTCCCTTCTCTGGAAAGGAAGGACGCTGATGCTGGAGTTTTATAGCCAGGACTAAAATTGTACTATAGGTATAGACTGTACTATAGTACTATTGTACTATTTGTTTGTGTTCCTGTATCATAATTTTTTTACATATTTTTTAAAAAATATTATTATCAGGTTTTGCCTCCCATTAACTCTCTATGATTCATCTCTGAGTGTAAACATTTGCCTTGATTCAGGCTGGATTTCAGAGGGAGGCTGTTACACCTCCTGGGTTGTGGTTGCCAGCCTGAGCCATGTGTGGTTCTGGGAATGCTGTAAAGGAACAAAGGCTCCAATAGAACCAAAAAGAACAAGGCTCAAATAAAGCTTATGAGGAACAAATTGACCCACAATGTTCTGGTGTCAGAAAACAGTTTTCTGGATTTAGGAGACAGAGGTTCTTGTGCTGCAAGGTTCTTTCTGCTGCTCTCAAGACCTCTCTTGTATCTTTTACTCAGCTCCTTTTACGGGAACAGATTTGGTTCACAAAAGGCTGATCAAACACAGCAAACAAAGCCCAAGAAGGTAGAACTTCTGTCCTGGATTTCTTCTGCTTTCCTTATTGCCACTTATATATTAAACCTTAGCCCCACTGCAACAAGCCCAGTCTATAACCACTGTTAGCAACTGGAACAACTTTTGTCTCCCTGTGAAGGTCAAATGCTCAGCAGTGCCTGTGCTCAGGGCAGGTCAGTCCATCTCCAACAGTGATTGCTCCAAATCCCAGGGATCTGGACATCTCTCCTTGAGTCTCTGCAGGAGTGGTACTGTTCATACTTAGCTCTGCTGGTTTCCCACATTTCCTGACTAAGCATGGAATTTTCTATAGTTTGAGCCTTCCAGTTGAGCAGAGTGTCTCTGCCATCAGTCAGTTCCTGGAGGGGAATGGAGGGGGAGGCGAGCACGGGCTGGGGAGGAGGGTAAGCAGAGAGGCTGTTGTCTTCTGTTTTCCTGCAGGGTTTGTCTAACAGCTAACTGGATTAATGAAACACCTGGCATAGATGCAATTAACTA
>NC_080645.1:6930000-7022500 GCF_027579445.1 Ammospiza nelsoni
GCCTTAACTGTAAAGGCCTAGTTCAGTGTTGAAAGTGCTTTTTAAAAATGGTATGTTGGAACAGGGAAATGTAATTCAAATATTTTCCTCACGTCTCATTTTACAGACTGCTTGTTGGAGCAGGTGTGCGTTCAGATTTTCCCAGGCTAAGTAGGACATATGCTTATCTGTGCTTGGTAATTAAAACAAATTAATAAATACAATTATTTGATTTTATGGCAACTTAAAAGTTAATACTGCTTAAAGGCATGTTAAATTTAAAGAGCTCACACAGAAGGGAAAAAATGCCCATTTAGGTAACTGATTTGCTGATAGTAATTTTTTTTTAGTAAATTCATTTGTCCAACAAAAAATGCCTATCTGAAAGCTCTGTAACCAGTTCCAAAAGGTGTAGCTCACAGGTCAAAGCCACAGTCTTCTGAGAGAAACAGCATTTACGATATGAAGTAGAAGGCCTTATCTGTGCTGGCATCTATTTTTCAGGTTGATGTCCAAAACTGGAATGTTTGGAACTCCTGTCCAAAACCCACAGGAGCCCACCTACAGCCTGGGACAGCACTGGGGAGGGTTGTGGGGAGCTGGAGGCAGCCCTTGAGGATGTCAGGATGAATAAGGAGAGGTGCTAGCAAGCACTGGATGAGACTTTTCTGGAAGGTTCTCATCTCAGTGGAATAAATGGAGTTATGGGCTACTTAAGTTATATCTGTGCCTTCTTCTTTGTGGTTGTTCAGGAAAATTGATCTTTCTGGAGTAGGACAAAGCTTGTCTGTGGGGGAGAAGGCTCTCTCAGAGGCTCATTTCAAGTGTAAGGAAAGAACTTGCCAGAAGTTAACACAAATGTCACCTTGTACTGCCTCAAATTCAGAGTGCATTTCTTTGATATAGGATAATAATGTGGGAATTCCACAATGTGTATATAAAAATGTTTTCCTAAAAATCTAACACAAATTTTGGAGACTGAAAACATGACAAATATAATTCACTTGGCTCAGTGCCCTAATGGGAGGCTCAGATCAATGCACTGTTGAAACCTTGGTAGATTATAACAGATCCTAGTGAAGTCAGGGAATATATTTCCATACACTTCAGGGAGGCCAGATTTTAACCCCAGATACTGTGAGCCTTAAAATCTCAGCAGATTCCATAGATTTCAGTGCATGTTCAAGATGTAAGGATTTAGCTGTGCTGAACTTCAGGGCTGAAGAAAGCTACGCTGGCACCCTGGCTGCTTTCTGGGTATTCTACTTTGACTTGCTCAGTTTTATTCTGTTATAAGGCTACTTCTTAAGAACCATTGACAAATTTTGATTTGAATTGTATGCCTGTGAGTGGTGTGAACAGATAGCTCTGCAGGGCAGACCCCTGCCCACCTCCATTCACCAAGGCATCCCACTGAAGTGCAGGGCAGGGTCTGCTGCTCCTGTAGTATCTCTGCAGGGTTATCAGCATTCACTGATGTATTTGGAAGCATTTGGATGGCTTCATTTTATTGAGAGATGTCTGTAAGACAGCACTGTGTATAAATTAGGGTGCTATTGTTAGCCTGGCAGAGATGTACAGGTGCCTCCTCTTTACCTCCAGCCCTGTGGCAGCACTGAGGTACCTGCTGCAGGGACAGGGCCACACTGACCTGGTGGCTTGGGGCACTGTGACCACAGACACCTCCAGGCTGGCTGGAGAGTTTGGCTGTGACATCTTTGACATGTGGGCTCCCTTCAGCCTTGGACAAGCATCTGTTCAGCAGAGCCCCTGCAAGGGCTGTGCTCTGCAGCCTCCCAGGGTATCCAGACTTTATAGTATTTCTCCCAACAGCCTTTCAAAGCACTTGGAAGCTTGATGCAGTTTCAAAGAGTACAGATTGACTTGCAGTATGGGATATAGTATTTTCACTTGCGCCTAAAAGCGCTGTTGTGCGGCCAAAAATTCAATCGCCAAGAAATCACACATGGTTCACAACACAGCTCTTTGATAACATTAAAAGTATATGTAATATTTTGAAATCACTGGCCAATTATTTCTAATAGTTTCATGATAATTTATGTAGAGAATCTCTCTGTTGGATGCGTTCCTGCTTTGGTCTAAATGTATTTTTGAACACTCTGTCAAACATCCCCATTTGGCACCTATTTTGTTTCACTGAATTTCTTTAGTATGTCCAGATCTCTTGCCAATGTATTTGCAGAACATATTTTGACAGCTTTGTCACCAAATTTGTTACTTCTTGTGTTTGGAATGTGTACCAAAATTGCAGATATTAATGTGTGTGTGTTTCCTTTTGGTATAGACTCAAGTGGATAATACCTTTGTCTTTTGTGGTGATGAATATAAAAAAGTGAGTGATTTTTTTTATTAATTTCAAAGGTTGTTAAGATTTAAAAATTGAGAATCTGTCATGGATGTATTGGTTTGTTTTTATGTTTGCAGCTAGAAGCATTCTGAGCAGAATACCCTTAAACTTTAAAGAGCTCTGATATTACATTTCTTATTTGAGCTTTTTAATTGAAATTGTATGTATGTGAAAGCAGTAGCTTCTCCCTCACTTTGCACACACATACACGTGTATATATATATATATATGTATAATTTTATTTCAATATGCTTGGATTAACTGAACTATTGAATTTCAATCTGTTAGGTTCTTTCCATTAAATAATCTTCCTATTGAGTTTGTTGGAGCTGAATGAAAATGGTGTATTTAAGGCTGATCATAATCTTTGCCATCATGTTTTTCTTAATATGGTTTTTCCAGATTAAAAGCAATGACAAGATAATGCCTGTTGAAATATAAAGGTCTTTGCTTTGTGGCTTTGCTGCTAGAGGGGATGGCTGAGCTGCCCCCCCGGGACACCACATCACTTGTGTCTCACAGAATATTCTGGGCTGGAAGGGATCCATGAGGATCATCAAGTCCAGCTCTCAAGTAAGTGGCCCATACAGGGATATTTTGAACCCACACTCTGGGTGTTCTCAGCACTCTGCTCTAAGCAGCTGAGCTCCTCTGGGGGATGTTCCAGCCCCACAGTCCCTGCTCTGGCTCATTTTCCATGACCTGGCACAGCTGAGGGTCCTGTACTGTCTCTGCGTGCGTGCAGAGCAGGAGAGCACCACAAATCAGAATAAATCCATCCTGGTTTTTCTATTGTCCGGAGAAGTCAGCTGGAAAGATTTAATGAATTAACTCACCCTGCCTGTGGAGGCTAAATGTATGTGGAGGATCTACTTTAGAATTCAGTAGGGCCATAGCTCCTGATTATTCTTCCCCTGTTGTGGATGGTTTTGTTGTTGGAAATACTTTTGGTCACCCTTGAAGATAATCTCACAATGCAGCCCTGTGTGGGTCTGGTGACAGCACCTCCTGAAATGGCAGGGTCCCCCAGGAGCACCAGAAAACCTCTGCCTGCCTCTAAGTGTTGCTTTTTTGGGCCACTTCCTCAGTTCTTTAAAAGCTGCTGTTCAGCTGGCACAGAGCTCTTTGATTTTTTGCCACTGGCAGATTGGTTGTTTACTGTGCTGAGTAACACATATCAAATAGTAGATGAATCCTGAAACAGCTGGGTTTGCTGCTGATAGTACCTCTTCCTCCTATTTTTTGAAATGTGAGATTTGATTTTGAGATGCCAGGGGTTTTTCTGAATTGAGACATATCACCTTTTTACAAAATTATATCAAAATTTGTAAATAGCAACAAAAGACATATTGATTACTGGAATTATGTTGTATAAAAATGCAGTTTTGAATCTAAAAATAGCTCTAGAATAAAATCCAGATTATTTTTCAGTGCAGTCGTATTACACCTTAGAATCTGTACCTTAATTTTAATTACCTCTGTAGACCTCTGTAGTTCTCTTTTTTAATTCATTAGTTCTATAAATAGAAATCAGATTTGAACCAGAAATTATTTTTTAAATTAGATTTTATCTAATGTTTTACAAAGAACATGATATGTAATAAGAATGGAAAACATTCCCAATACAGTTTAGGTTTTAATTCTGATCCTCTGGTCCTATACAATAATGTTTGATTTTTTTGAGCAATTTCTTCTGCTTATCTGGACAAGTTGGGAGCCAGATTGCAATCAGGGCAGAGACACAGTCAGGGTATTAGAGGCTCTTCATCAAAAAGAAATTGCATTAAGTTAAGATGAGAAAAGTAGGATATCTACCCTGTGTCTGTACTAGTTATAGCATCTATACTATATAGCATTTTTAGTTATAGCATCTATACTATATAGCATTTTTGGGTAAATTATTTGTCAAGTCTGAAGCCCAGCATCAGCAAGGGCAGCAATCCTGTGCCAGCTGCTACCATTCTCCAGAGAAATAGGAGCAAAAGGCCATTGGAAGAGTCTGATCATAACATACTTTTCTTGCCATTAGAGAAGAGAATAACATAATAGCTGCTCTGCTAGGTGTAGAATACCAAAAAAATTCCTACAAAATAGTCCAGGCCAGGGCTAGATGTGGAATAAGTTAAAATTATAAAGAACAGACTGACCTGCCATTGATTCCATTTTCTTTTTGGTTGGAAATTTTTCATCACAGAATATATATTTTGCTTGTCAGGTTTACTATTGACTTTCTTTGTTTCACTGAAATTCTGAAGTTTTGCTACTTGTTGAACTTTTTTGACGCAGTGATAACACAGCATAAATCAAAAGCCCTAATCCACACAGAGTAAATCACCAGCTCTTCTGCATAATTTTGTTTGAGTGTGAGTAGAAGACTGGCTCTTCCAGATAACTTCTAACAGATTGCTAAATACGCAAATAATTTGCTTATTAGAGGTAATATTTATCAGAAAAACTCAGAAGAATGTATGCAGTGAAATATATTTACAGCCATATGAAAAATGAGGTGACCTGTTGAAGACAGCCTGTAGCTCCTGAGGAGCAACAAAATGCTTAGGAAGGTTCCACAAAACACATGAAATTATTGTGTATATATAAGAAGTAATAATGTCATCTGTTTTTTTTCTGTTTCCTGTTGATTGACTTTTATAGCTTGCAAGCATTATGCTGGATGGTAAATTGCAATAAATTTAATCAAGAATTATTTTATTCAGCCTACTAATGAGGAATAATAGCGTATGTATCAATTAGACATGTCAATTTGTGTGAAGAAATAGATTTACAAAGGGATAGTAGGTAAAAAAAATATCATTGGTATCAATTCACTTCATTATTTTTAATTTGCTGTGAATATTGAGTGCTTCCAACATAAAATCATTCCTCAATTAAAATAAAACAGCTGTACTCCTATCAGCTTTTCCTTGCTTGTTGTTGCTTACAGATTAGCAGTTGTCATTGGCTTCAGTCTCTTGTAATTTCATTAATTTGCAACCATAAATGGATAAAAAAAGAAAATAAAAATCTTTGGCCTGGTGATGTACTAAGTATTTTATGTAAATTGGTTTTTTTCAGATTGCCCTGAAAGAGCAGAACTACTCCAGCAGCAAGATTTGGGGGATATCAGACTGTGACAAACCCCATCCACTCTGTCCTTCAGCATCAGCAAAGCAACTTGGGAGCTCTTAGTTGCTCTTAGTTCATCTGGCACATTTTATTGCTCTGGAGTCCCTTTTCTGTCTCCCAGGTGGCCTGTGAGAAACCCCAAAAATATGATCCCCACGTTTGCTCCGGTGCAAAGGGAAATCCTGGAATGCACTGGTTTGTAGCTTGTTTTTGCTGCAGGATGGACGAGCCACTCACCTTGCTCTATTAGCAAGTCACTGCTCTTATTTAGAGTTCCAGGATATCACCAAGCCTGTTTGTGTCTTGGAGCGGCATTTGTAACTCTGTGGTTGTCCTTATTTCTCTTCAAATAGATCAAAAGCCTGACAGGAAGCGCATGAACAGAAGCGCAAGAGTTGCATGAGCTACTTTTGCAAGCCCAGATGTGAAAGTGTGGTAAACAATTTCTTCTGCTAACTTCTGTTTTTCTAGTAGTAAGTTCTTAATGGCCTTACGAGGTTTTAAATTGGTCAATCTTACCTTGTTATCATCTAACTATTAGTGTAATGGAAAGTTTAAAAATATAGGTGTGTTAAAGTGTGTGGTATATAAGATCTAAGAAACATGCAAAAAGAATCAAGAATTGTGTGTTTTATAATTTAAGAGAAAATAATATTCTCTCAGATGACTGTGGCTACAAGAAATGAAGGTCAGCTGTACTTAAGATCATTTTTTTCTGAGGCTGCTGTTGCAGGTTTTAATACCTTTAGTGCCTTCTGATTAAAGGCATTTTACTGTGGAGTGTTTCTATTATTTTTTTGTTTCCAGTGAGAGCTTTTTGATAGAATCCCTAAAAGAGGACTTGTATTTTTAGGGAGTCTGAACACATTGGATTTGAATCCTAGTTAACAGTGAATTCTCTATTACAGGAAAGAAAAGCTTATGAATATTTTCCTTGGCTCTGAAAGTGGGAGCTGACACTAGTTTGTATTGGAGAATTTTAACTAATGATTATGACAATACTTATCTGCTAATTTGTTTCTCCATGTCTGGAATCAGTATGCTAAATATGTGTGAAATTTTTGGAGTTCATGCTAAAATTTCAACTGGCCAAATACTTATCTGCATTTCACTATTATTGAAATAATGATAGTAAATATAATAAATAATAGTAAACACAGTAACTGTTTCTTTTTATGAGTTCACTCAACTAAAGTAAGAGATCATGGCATAGCTAAACATGTCTTCATTATTTTGATAAATCTAGAGTAAAGTCATGTAACACCAAAGGCTTGTTAGAAAAAAGCCTGTGTGAGTGTTTTTAATGCCTTGCTTTTGTATAGGTAGCTACATATTTCAAAACTAACTAAGAAGTGCTGATTGTCACAGACACCCCTAACATCCAGATATGTGTAATCTCCAACAGTATCTACAATAGGACTTGAGCTAATTCATTTTTCTCAGTTAATATATCTATGCAACCTGTCATGCTAGTTTTGATGCCAAACTTCTTGGGTGATGCTGAAGAATTTTCCCAGTTGTACAAGCATGAGAAAGCTTTCAAATTGAGGGAGAAAATGGCAAACAGGAAGTTCGTATTACAGGCTTGATTGCTGAATTTCTTAAAATGTAAATTATTATGAGTTGGGATACTGTTATTTACAAATAAACTTAGTTTTTATCAGTTAGTTATCAACAGTCACTGTCAATCATTTTTGTATTTCCTGTTCCATATGCTTGAATCTGTTAATGTTTTAACATTGTTTTAACTGTGTTTTGTGTCTTTTTAGTGTTGGAATTGTGTTGAGCAATATGGTTGCCTCCTTAACAAATGTGATCGTTGTTTTTATAAATGTATGTAAAACAGGATATTTTTTAATCAGTGAACTTATTTCTGTTTGACATTGAAGAACAAACCTCCGAATACTCTCTCAGTGCACTGAGAAGCTCAGGTTAAAGGATGGCTCTTATGGAATGAAAGGAGGTGCAGCATCATTCAAACATTTCTTGTGCTGCTGAGCTCCTGCCTGAGAGCTCCAGTCAGTGCAGTCTCCAGGGACATCCCTGAAGATCCAGCTGCTGTGGCTCTGTGACTCTTTTCTGTTCTCTTTCTACAAAGATTCATCTCTGCTGTCCATCCTGGTAGTCTCTGGTGCAGACTGGCCCCTGTCCATGCTGCCCGACTGCTGCTGGGCCCCTTGGCACAGGTCAGAATGAAAAACATCAGTTTTATTTCTCAGAGGAGAGCCATCACCAACCATAAATGCACATATTATTCTTGCTGGAGAGCTGATGCTTCTGTTACTTGACTGTTGTAGCACCTGAACCTTAAACTTACAAAATTGTAACATTTCTGATATGAAAATTGGCTTAGTGGGATAAGGACTCAAATCATAAAAAGAGAAACAAATTATTATATTTCATTTTTTAGGCCCTTGCAACACATTCATCATCCTTTTCATGCACTTTCAAATCACAAGCAGTTTTTAAAAACAAATTTGAAGTTAATTTTATCAGCCATGTGTCTTAGAAAAATACCCTCCTTGTTTGGACATTACTTCCCTGTGTGAAGCTATGAGTGAGTTTGCAGGCTTAGCAAGGCCATAAGTGATTTGCTTTGTACAGCTATTTGGTATTGCCCTCCACACCAATAATCCTTTAGTATAATAAAATACATGTCTTTGCTTCTTTACTAGAAGTTATAGAGAAGTCTTCTGATCACCCAGCTATGAAAAGCACCATGACTGGTTCTGCCCAGAAGCTGCATGAATACATGTGGAGCAGAAAAGTTGCTCTTTATAGCCAGCTGTAAAATTCTTTCAAGCCCTGTTAATGTTCAAGCCTGAGAAGGCTTTTCTCACCAAGATACAGAATAGCTCAGCATACCAGCCTTCAGCAGTGTGTATGAGTCAAGATTTCACTCCAAGCCTACACTTTACTGGTGAAACTCAAAGTCAGCCAGCCCATTTCAAGAAGAAAAATGTCATTTGGTTCCAGTAAGCATCCACAGAACACACTCCAGATTTGACAAACGTTGTAATTAGTTGCTTTTGTGTGTTTAGTACACAGTGCAAATGCTGTAAAATGTTTTTCACATGATGCAACATTGCCAGCAGATAATCACTGGAGCAGTAAACCAAAAGAATTTGTGTATATCCTACAAGCTGCAGGAGGATAAGAAAATGTAAACAAAAACCAAGAGCTGAATTTTTTCAGATGATACCATTCCTTTTCTTTTGTTAAACTGATTTGTTTTTAAATGTTACTTTTTGTCAGTTTCTCTAGAAATTGATTAGAAAACCCTAAACGAATGTTGTGAAAATGCTTTTGTTTCTATCCTAGTTTTGACTGTGTGAATCTTTTTAGAACATTTTCAGTTTAATTATGCAGCACTAAAAATTTCAATTAAACTGAATTTGCAATTGAAACTGCTCATTTTAGTTAACTGTCAAATTTACTATGGCGTTGTGAAATAGGGGCCTTTATTATTATGAGGTGTTTTGAAAAAAATTACTTTTTAAACAGGAGAAAAATGTCATATCCTTCGATAAGCCAAGAATTTAAAGAAGAATTTAAAGACCAGTGAGGATGGTAACTCTTTAAGCACAATGGAGTTTCTTCCAGGTGGTATCTTAAAATACTGGTAAGCGGCAAGTATGGATGGTATTGAATAAAGTTTTCCTTTTGTGTACTTAATATCTTTTGTGAAATGTGTTTTTCAAAGGTAGGTGGAAGGCTAAAGTTGCTCTAAAGTAGTCTAGTGATAATCTACTTGTCTTAGGGATATCTGACATGTCCTGTTTTGCAGGATGCTATGATGCAATTTGATGGATATTGTGTATTATATGAGACTGTACGAATCTTAATATCTCTGTTCCTCTCTTTTAGCATGTGATGTACAGCTCTGTGTACATAGAGCAGCTCAGATGAGTGTCTGAGACTACCCTTTTCCTCTAAGCCCTAGGCATTTTTATCACTGTGCCAATAAAAGGAAGGGGATTTATGGGGTACTGCTTTTTAATTCATTCAATTCTCTGTTCATTGTGAGGTTAATGTTGTTGATCTATTTTTCTCTTGAAACAAATAAAAACAATATGTGCTGACACTGACTTTGACTTTTGACATGGGAGATAGAGGTCAACATTTAATTCTATATTTATAGACTACATGAACAATATTATCTGTATTAAAAACTCTTCACTCAGTCCTTGTCATTTTACAACTTAGTTCAGTAGCTTATATCACATTGAACGTTTTCTCCAACTCTGGTCAAGGTGCCATCATTCACAGCACTTCACTTAAAGGGTTGTCAGCCTTTCCATTAAAAACACCTTTTTTCAGGGGTTCATAACTTGACTAGCTAAAAGAATTACACCACAACTGACCTGGGGCTTTTTTTTAAGGAAAATATCCATAAAAATATACCCTAGTCCTAAAACACACAACCCAAAAAGGAACCCAAATAAAGAGAGGAGATGACTTGTATAGCCCATATGCCATGGCCATTTTTATTTAAGAAAATGATTTGATTTATCAAGCAGGTATAACACTGCTTAAATATTTAACCATTTCTTTATACCTGAAATATTCTTGGCTGTGTATAAGAGGTGCTTGTCACACAAATTTTAGGTGCCTCATACCCAATCTACTGAGAAATTGGGTACCAGTGCCAGGGTAATGATGAGGATTGTAAGAGTTGTACCTGTGTAAGCCCCCTCACGGAGGAACTTACACTTCTGGAGGGCATTGTACTTCTCAAATGAAAATAATAAATTTTTCCTTTTCAGGAATGAAGGATGAAGGAAGGAAAATCCCATTTTCTTTTAGTGGATACTACAATTGGGCATGAGCATTTCTTGGGATATGGAAAAGGACTTTCAGATCCCTTCAGATCAGGTAAAGTGATTTCACTGAGACAAATCTTTAGCTTTCTGTCCTGTTCTGATATTCCTGATTGTAATGTGTAAGGGCCTTTGCTGATTTTTAGGAGCTAAGGTCTGGCATGCGTAAATGTTCCTCTATTCTTGCTTGCAGGATGAAGGCCTGTGCTGTACTTTTATATTCAGAAAATTCATTGAATTCATATTCAGAATATTCATTGAATTATCAATGCAGTTATTATTAATTTGCATTTGTTTCTAGCGATTATCCAGTATTCTTTGAGACAATGGTAAGAAATATGAGATTAAAGTTGTCTTTCTATGCAAACAACCAGTAATA
The DNA here is from genome assembly GCF_027579445.1 of Ammospiza nelsoni. Lineage (NCBI taxonomy): Eukaryota > Metazoa > Chordata > Aves > Passeriformes > Passerellidae > Ammospiza > Ammospiza nelsoni. The sequence goes on from NC_080645.1 coordinate 6,940,670, forward strand.
TTTTCCACTGGTTGCTTTTTTCATCTAAATATGTACTTCCTCGGTAATAACAAGAACAAACAAAATGGAATAACCCACACAGTTTAATCTATGTGTTTTTAAAATATCTTAGCATGTACCATATTTATGTAAAAAACCCTCCTAAAATAGCTATTGCAATCTGTAAGTTTTTGCAATATGTGAGGTTTTATATTAATATGCATATACGTAGGTCAATATTAACTGCCAAGGTATTTTAGGTAAGGTTTATAGGAATTATTATGCATTTTTAAAGTGTTTGGTAATTCATATATCTTTATTGGAAAGCAGAGAATCTGCCACATTTTGTATGTGACTATCTTAATAAGGGCTGTGAAACTGAAACATTGATGGATCATGTTACATACCAGGCATATCTGAAAAGTTTTTCATTAAAATGAACTCGTAAAGACTCTTAGTGCTTGCTTCTCAGCAGATGGCAAGAGGTGTTTATTTGCCTTATGAAATTCTTTCTGTTTATATACAGAGAAACGGAGAGGACAGCTCTGAGGGATCCAGTTAGTACTTGTAGGAGTATTTAAAATATATATGGTTAGTATTAGCACTAAGAGTTCAGTTATACACTCATTTTTTTAACTAGTTCTACCTTTGCATTAAAACTGTTCCAAGCATTGGACTTCCTTGGAAAAAATATAAATACATCTTCCTGCCGTGGAACTCAGAGTGATAAAGATTTTAACTTAAAGGCTTTTTTAAAGTCAGATCTTTTCCATTCTGTGTCTGTCTTTCCTTCTGTGTGCCTGATTCACTGTTAAACAGCTCCTGCTCTATTTCTGGCACTTATGAACTTTATTTCTCTTTCCTTGTCCTTTTTCTTTCCATCTGTTTGCTGGTTTCATTGTCTCTTAGCTGCCGTTCCCCATTATTATATCCTTCAATCTGCAAATCCTCTCCCATATGTGCTCTTGTCCTTCCCTAGGCCTCCTGCCTTTTGATTTTTTCCAGATCTCATTTCCTTTTCACCTGATCTGGCTTTATTCAACTCTGCTCTTGTCTATCTTTCGGCCTGTCTCGGGCCTCCCTTTTTCCTTCTGTCCAGTTGTGAATCCATAAACTAAACAAGACTTTGGCAGAAGAAGTCAACAAATGTGGTGTTCAGACCAGAGCCTGACAGCTGGAAAAGGAAAAAGGGGATGCAAAAGCCAAACTTTTGATTAGACTGGTGTGAATACTTTTTAATGAACAAAACATTCATTGAATGTAACCTCTTCTGCTTTCAAAGTTTCCTGCAACAGATTGAGACATTCTGTATTTTAGGTAGTTAATATTATTTATGAATTTTATTTGAACATATTCCTGATATGTTTGTAACAGTTTATGCTAGGAACCATGCTTTGTACTGTCTTGGGCATTAGCAAGGATATAAAATGTTATTATTTGAATTTCTGGCTTGGGTGAATTACAGAATTAGGAATTGTGCAGATTGGAGACTTCATCAGTATAAAATTAAAAATTCATAATTATAGTTAGGGAATTGAAATTTAATTTAAGATGTGATTTGAAGTTGGAATTTGTTTTTTCTAGAAAGACTTAAAGAACTGCCAAATATTATCACATCAAATGACATTTTAAGTCAGAATGGACCAAATGTCAGTTATTTTTGCCAAATTCCTGTAAAATTCCTGAACAAGTAATCTTCCTAATTTGCAGACTGCCTGCTCTGTCTAAGTTTGGTACCTCGCATCTGTGCTAACCAAAAATAAAACTTTAAGTATTTGACTGTGTTGAGTTTTGGGTTTTCTTTGCTGTGCTGCTTTACTGAGGAGAGATGCACCATGTCTGCAGGAGTGCCAGCACATTTACATGGGTTAGAGCCCATTAGGAGTACATGCACCTGTAAATAGCAAATGTATTAAGACTCTGTTCTCCCAACCTGACAATATCAATACCTAGAGACAGGCTGAATTTTCAATAAAAGACTAAAAGACTAATCTTATGATGGTATACACTGTCCACAAACCCCTGGTTAAAGAGCATCCCCTGCACCTGAAACCACTTCAAGATGCCTGATCTTGTTTTAAATAAGCAAAATTAAAACCCTAACATTGTTTCTATGATAACAGCATTTAGTTACAGCTCCCAATTAAAAAATTAATTCCCCAGTCTGAAGGCGTCAGACTGGATTACATTCTTTGTTAAAGGAAAAAAGAAAGAATCTTCTGTCTGGTGACCTTTATTTTGGCTGAAGGCTAATAGAGATAGACATTGAGCTCTAGAGAGAAAATTCTCCCAGGAAATGTGCATACTGATATTACTTTATTTACATTATTGTTTTCTAATTCAAATAAGAGTGCTGCTTTTGGGGCTATGTGCATGATTTCCCTGCATGGCTTTGTAGCTGAAACTCTTGCAGCCCCTGCCAGCAGCTGTGGCCTCAGTGGGTGTTGGGGCACTTCTGTCTGTCCCCTCTGAAGGGGCTGGGGCTGCTTCCCCAGCACACCCTGCCTCAGTTCTGCCTGGGGAAAGCTGGGCCTGGCTGGATGGACACTCCTAGGTTGATGTTTTTGTGTTTTTCTGTACCACAAGGTTTTTTCCTTGGGTTATATTGCCTTTGTGCTGCTGGGAGAGTGCAGAGTAAAGGGTACAGGAAAGGCTTAGACCTTCTGAGAAGACACCAATGTGCTGGCAGGGAAAGAACCTCCTCTCTGCAGAGCTGTGACAGAGAATGAGTTGTAGGAGATTGTTAGAAGCTGCTTGTCAGAGGGAGGCAAAGGAAGAGATCTGCCTGGAAGGACAAAATGGATGAGGAGCTTTGTCTAAGGGTCCCTCCTGTGGGGCATTTTTGGCTGTAACCACTTTGGAGTTCACAGCCTTGCTCTGGTGCCCATTTTAACACATGCAGGCAGATTCACACCAGAGTTTCACCTACTTGCATTGTAGAGGAGTTTGAGTAGAATAACAGGTAGAGCACATTTCTGAGATTTGCACAGGGAAGTAGTCCTCCACATTAGTATTGGTTCCCACCTTTGAGATAGAGGTTCTCCTCTGTTATAATACTGCCACAGGAATTTCAGATTCCTAAAATTTCCTCCTGGAGTGTCTGGGCAGTCTGCATTGAGCCATACCTTGCTGGCTTATGAGCTCCTCTTGCCCACATGCAGTGAGCACTGTGTCTCACGTACCAATGCCACATCCAGGCACAGTTAGTAAATGTTTTTCACTGGATTGTGTTTTTTATTGCATTTTTTTTTTTTTTTTAAGTACACTTACAGCTCTAGGGTAGAGAAGCCCTGGCTGGGCTAGTTGAATTTCCTCTGTTCTGAAGCAGAGCCAAGAAAACTGTTTTCTATGATGTTTTTCTGTCTTGCAGGCTATCCCAGTGGCCTTACTCTTGAAGAAGAAGAGGAGAGTGCAAGGAGTTTTCTCTTCTGCACCTAGAATGAAAAGCAAGAACATGCCTTCTCACTGGCAGGACCACTGCTTTCCTGGCTGATGATGCAGAGACATTGAGCTTGCTCTAAGGCAATTCAGTAATTTCCCTGGAATAACATGCCTTCAGGAGTGGAAGATCTTCAATGAAATATACTTTGTCTGGAAAATGCTTTATTGCTCACTGCCTAACAGCAGCCCCTCACGTGGAACTTCCTTGTAAGTGTGCTGTTTTACACCCATTTACCTCAGTTTTTACTCTTGTAAAAGGGGGGAGAGGAAGATAAGAAGTAATGTTAGGAGTCTGATATGTGCTACTATTTGTTATGAAGGTTCTGTCTCCTAGGACATTGTTTGCCCATCTTAACTGGTAATGTTCCTCAAAAACCCAAAAAAACTACCACAGCAGTAATGAATCTTTGCTGATGGACATCAGATGTTTTTCTGGGGTTTAAATGAGTCTAAAATAAAATCAAATTATTCAATCTTCAGAAAAGTTAACAGGTGTTCATATCAGAGAGGTAATGAAATATTGCCTCAGGTAAGGAAATAGTGCTGTAGTGCACCAGTAAATCAGAACACTCTTCTTGTTCCAAGCTGAATTAACTTGCTTTCAGTAGTTCAGCATATCTTTGTTTATAAATCTAAGTGCTATTGTGTTGTATTGTACTTTGCAGTGTAATAAATTGTAACATTCAACATTAACTGGTCAGGCTTCAGTGATAACAAAAGTTCAGCAGGCTGGTGGCACTCTGATCAATATTGCCTTCTATTTATAGTATTGTTACAAATTGAAGTTTTATTTAAATTAGACAATGCTGAGAAGCTTACAGTGGATCAATAAACTAAAATACAGTAACGGATTTTAATTCATGGCTGATATGCTGCTAGTCTTTTGTCACATGCACCCTTAATGTCCCCTAAACAAAATCACATTTACATATCCTGTTGTCTGGCAAAGCTGCAAAACTCTTTTAAAGAAGGAAGGCTTTGCTGTGCGATGAGCAGGAAAGATGTTGGATAGGAGGGGAAAAGGCCAGATAGCTTCTGTTTGGTTGGGGATTTTTTGTGTACTTGTTTTGCTGTTTTTCTATTCAATGAATCAGTTTGACCTGAGCTATATTTGATGTATAGATGGTGCTTGTGCTTGGATTCTGCTCTGCTGTTACCACCACCATTTCTCCAATGACAGCAGAACTGGTTTTTTGTTACTTCATCTCTGTTATGACATTAGATTGTAGCTAATGTGATATATCTTGTTCTTAGGGGACACCATCAGGTTTTGGGGTTTGATTTGGGATATGACAACCCAAAGACTATTGAACAATATTTTTAGTACTTTTACTTGAATTAAAATATGAGGTTTTCTTGCGATTATTAGAATTTGATTTCTGTCAGCCCTATCTAATCATTAGGTGATAGTTCATATGTGAGCCACCAACAATATCTGAGCAATCAGCCTGGCTGTGTGCACCAGCTGAAGACAAAGGAATTGATGTGTTCCTGCTGACACAAGGGGAATGGTCAAGAATCTTAATTGTATATTAATCATCATGGTCAGCTGGCACAACCACAAAGTCCCTCTCACACAATCCAAAATAAACTTGGAATAATGATGTCAGAAAAATCACTATAGAGCTTTTACAATGCCACTGATTTATCTGAAGAAGAATTTTGAGATGGGTGATTAATAGGGAGATTTACCATTATACACTGTTAAATTTTAAACAAAGTCTAAATATTCTTAGAAGAATTCCCTTTTGTTCTTCCAATAGCAAGCTTAGGTGCTCTAAAGCTGAGGGGATAATTCAGTCTGACCTCTTAGATGTTGCAGATAAGAGAAAGATATGAAAAACTGCCATATATACCATATGTCTAACAAGATTTGTAAGTGTATTCCCCTGCCAAAAAAAGATCCAGGCCTTTTTTTCCCACATAGTAACTCTAGCTGGCAAAGCTTAGGCTGAGTATCCCTCTCCCAACATGTCCTGACCCTTCACATGTCCTGCTGCTTTACAGACAGATGTGGGGGTCCTGTGCACTTGTCATGAGCACAGTAACAATCAGTGCCATTCTGTGTCTCTATTCCAAACTCGACTTTCAATCCCATTGCAACTTTTCTTCCTTTCCCCCAGATGTTTCAGGCAAAACCAGAAGCAGGCCAAAGATTAGAAATACCTGCTCTTGAGATGGCTGTGACAGAAAGAAAACAGAGAGATTAGTGGGAAATTAGAAAACAAAAGTTCTGGATTAACTAAATAAAACACATCTTCTCTAGCTGAGATTAGCTGTTCTGTCAACTCTGGTGATAGACAAAGCATGGATGTTTGTGACAAACGTATGGGGGAGTGTGTGAATCCTCCTTCTGATGTCTGGATGAGGGAGGCACAGCAGGAGTGAGTGTCACAGGGTTGTGGATGGTTACAGGGGGTGTTTGTAGGGGATCCTTGAGGCTCTACAGAGGTATTTGGCTTTCTCTCATTGTCCATCTGGGAAGTGTGCACAATAAGAAATTGGGGTAGGGGACATCCCAGGAGGGCATGAAGGGCACTGAAAATCCTCTTGGTTGTGGAAGGGTCTGAGCTCACAGGAAAGTAACAGCACAGCTGAATGTTTTGCATTTCTCCCAGTCTGCTGATTCTTTTGTCCTCTGAGTTATCTTGTTCTCAGGGTCAGTAATCCTTGCATACTGGCAGATACTTGTGTCTTCTGAAGTTTTGCTTTCTTTCTAGCCTTGTGTTTCCCTACAAGTCTCTAAGCCTTTTAAAAAATATTTTTATTTTTCTCCGTTCTTTGCTGCCACCAGGTTATTCCTCCTTCTTCCACCTACTGCTGTGGCTGCTGCCTTCCCAGTGTGTGAAGTACCATTCACATCAAATAAAGAAGGGAGTAGAGCAGGCTTTTAACTTCAGCTGTGGGCACAGCTGGGGGGAGCTGCATTCTAGCAGCAGGAAACATTGTCTTCCTGTTCTGTAAGAATTTCTGAGGCTAGTTTTCCCAGATCAAAATGTAAAAGAGACTCCACTTCATCCAGAGATTATACTTATATATATGTGTGTATATAGATTTATATGTACACACACACAAATAATATATTTTCTTTAATCTTGACCTTCTCTCTTCTCAGATCGTCTTCCTCCTCCACCTTAGCAGTGATGGGAATCTCCCTGAGAGACCTGAAGCTATGGAGTGTAAAAACTGGAGAGAGATTATCTTGTGCCTTTTTCTGGCTTTTGTCATCCTTCTCCTTTTTGGTTGGATGACAGGGCTGTGATGTAGAGAGAGAGTGAGACAAGCAAACTGGCTGTACTCTGCCCCATTTGGCAGAGAATACTAAGATCTTCTGAAATTAAAGTCCATAGTTTTAATAGCATTTTTGAGACCTCATCTTGCATATTAGAACTTAGCCAGGTATTAGGTAATTTAGATAATAAATTCTCTTCAAAGTGACCCATCATCTTAGTATTTATTTTTTTTCTAGAGGATGTAAGGCATAAAAGCAAGCTTTGTAGTTTTATATCTGTCAGCATGTCACATAAATATCTCAGTAACTACTGATCTTATCACCATAAAATTTCCATTTATACAGTTAGACATGTCATGTTGGTCAGTTGCACAAAAAGTTAAGTACATGCAATATTAAACTCCAACCCATGCCAGCTCCATTAGCCCACATCTTGAAGTTCTCTCTGAACACTATTAGAGAAGTGGGGGAGGAGCAGGAGGCAGCACACAGCAAAATCAGATGAGGATGGACTCATGTTGAAAATTACTGAAATGATGAAAGAGTTTGCAGAGGGATGTTTGGAGTCTTTGCATTTCCCTGAAAATCAAAAGATCTGTTTTCTGTTTGATGAATGACTTTAATAGTTTTAATGACCTCATATAATTTATTTGATTGTATTGTTCATTTTTATTAGAAAATCAGCCTAGCAGAGTTTCAAGTTGTATCACCTTTGCATGTCAGAATTGAACTCTGATCTAAACTTGCCATCTTAAAACTTATATTGCTTTTTTGCCATTTTTATATTAAGAGTTAACTTCAAAAAATGCTGAAGTTTTTTTTTTTTTTTAAGGATTCAGACTGGTTCCTAACAGACTTGGCAGGAATGTGTCTTTAAAAAGCAGTGTAAGCAGTTACTTTTTTCTAGAGTAGTTTGTTGGGAGTGATAGTTTAGAAATTGTGCAATTTATTCATTTGATTTATGTTTTGAAAACTCCCATGAATACTTCAATTAATACTGTTTACTAGCCTTAAGTTCTGCTGCATGTTGTGTTTTATGCCCCTTAGAAATATGTTTGTAGAAATATCTTACATAGTAAGATTATGTGTGAGTCAAGGCATTTTCAGGTTAGATGAAGTTATAGGACAGTTTTATTAAAACACGCATGCTAGTTGTCTGCCTAATGTTATCAAATTAGTTAATATTAAGTATAGAGACTATAGGAAAAAAAATAACTGAAAATATGTAGCTGTCCTCTGTGAGGTCTGGAAACTAAACTGGCTCCTCTCATGCACATAGACTTCTGCAGATATGTGCAGCAAATTGCAGGTAAAGCAAGCATTTGGTGCTACACACAAATATCTGCCTAGGCCAAATTATTCAGCTTCTGGAAATTATAAGAAAGTCACTAACTTTGCATCTTTGTGCTTGTTTTTATATTTGTGTAAATGGCAGCACATTATTTCCTCTACGAAATACAGAGAACATCTCTCATACTTATCTTTACAGAAATCCATGAGGCTGCATTTTTTTGGCAGCACTGATAGCAGAAAATCTTTCTGCTTTCTTTGTTTGTTTTTTTGTTAATGATACAAAATCAACTTTGCTATGGTATTCCCTGCAGAAAACAGTGCATTAAAAATAATGGTGGTTAAATTTGTATGTGTTCAAGAGTGTTACAATGTGAGGGGTGAGTGCAGTGTTCTGAAACAGTGAGACATGTGCAATGCTGAAAACATGCATGCTGTGTAAAAGCACGTAGCTTCCCTAATTTCAGTTAAACCACTTGTGTGTAGTCTCCAATTTTTCATTTATAAAGCTGTGTTTAATTTAAGGCTGGGTTGAGTGTGCTTGTCACTGAGTCCACTATTGGCAAGACTGGTCATTAAAAAAATATTAGAACTAAACTTGATTTGCCAGGATCCCAAATGAAGAGGAATCAAGGAGAAATTTGAGTAGTGGCCTTTTTCCCTTCTCCTGAAGGAGACATTATCAACTCATTAGCTACAAGCCTGCACAGAGGCTCCAACTGTGACTCTTAAAGCAAGAAATACATTTCTTGTGGTTAAGATTGACTTTCAGCATGCCAGCTGTCCCTCTTTTGGAAGGATTGGCCTTATTTTTCAAGTAGAACATGTGCCATCTTGATTACCCAAACTCTTAATTCAGTGCTGTTTTATGCTTTGTCTCCTCAAAATATCCCTTATATCCAGCTTTGATTGGTGGGTAGATGTACCAGTACTGATCAGCTTAATTACCAGTGTGAGGCAGCGCAATGCAGACATGAGGTAGCAGCACACCTTTCCCAGCATTCTGAGGTAATTAACCAAAAAATATTTCCCTGCCACCTGTCTAGCCTTGGAGAAAATCCAGTTTTCTTTCCAAGCTATGGGAAGGGGGGATCAGAGCAGAGTTTGGGTAGCAGGATGGTTATCCATGTGGTTTTTGTTCTTCCCAGAGTCATCTGCAATGGTTAAATATGGAGGCTGAGGCTGCTACCCCCTGTCTTTCCCAACTCCCAATACTGTATTTGTAGCAAAAATATGTGAAGAATTAAGGTGAGCCATGTAGGAAACCGTGAGCTGTGAACTTCCAGGGTTCATGAAGGCTGGAATGCTGAATATACCTTTGGATGTATGAAGAACAAAGATCAACAAAGTTTGGATTTACTATGGCCAGGTTAAAATTCCTCATTTTTTTCTCAGTTTTTCAAGGCTTAAACTCAATTCAATAGCAATTAAAAGGCAAAATTTTTTGTGTGTTCAGTGCTTAGCAGAAATATGCTGTAATTCTTACCATGCCTGGGTGAAAACATATATAGTCTAGTTACATTCATTATCTACAGCAAATTAAATATAAAATCTCTCACACCCAGTGTTTACCTTGATATAGCATTCCAAACCAAAAAATGCAGTATAAAATATCACAAAAGCATAATGTGGATAAAACAATACTGCTTTTGATTTTATTTTAAAATATTTTTGTTTCTTATATTATACTGAAAAAGCATAGCACAAATTAAAAAGTGATGATAGCAATTCTGGAATAACTTCTGAGTTCTGATGGATTGTAAAGCATGCAAGCTAATGGATGTAGTCATCCATCCATGAAGAAGACTTCTATGGTTAAAGCATCTCAGCTGATCTAAAATATTTTTCTAAGACACTGACATACTTTATGGTTTCAAGTAGCCTTTAACTGGTTTTGACTCAATAAAGATTGTACAAAACAAATAACTTTGCCATTATACTAAAGTCTATTCCCATGTCATGTTTCCAGAAAACAACTCATGTTTGAGACAAGTTCAATTATCTGTAGTTAGATTTTTTATTTTTTTGTTAATGCTGGAATAGTTATTCTGCCATGGCTCAGGAATAGCTAATGGAATTTCATTCAAGCCTCGTTTAAAAAACAAAACCCATACTTTTTGGCAGGACACAAGTGGGAAGAGATTTAGTCCACAAGATATATTTTATCCTGGCATGTGGGAGAACAGTTGGTGGAAAATGGTTTCCCCTGTAGCCAGTTAGAAACTTTAACTATCTGCCAGTGATTGCTGTGAATGTGGTGCATGACATATCATGAGAATTCACATAAATAAAATGGGAAAAGCATCCAGTTCAGGACTGCCTCTATGGGAGGGTTGAGAAGAAATATATGATGAGAGGGAGAGAAGAGTTTTATAATCAAAACTTTTAGGAGCAGACCTTTGCAGCCCTGGCTGGGATACTGAGACCTTCTGCAGTAGTTATCTTTGGATTGAATTTGTTACTTTGTCTGCCCTCAACTGAGGATAATGAGGAAGGTGAAAAGGCAAGTTTACTGTTAGTGCTTACAGGTTCATTGTGCAGAATTGCATTTCCTGTAGTCGTGACACTATAATACAAATAGAACTTACAAAATCTGAAATTTAAAATGGTTGAAAAAAATTTAAAAGTATCCATAGACTATGAAAATTCCTAATAAAAGTAAGTGTTAATGTTAAGCAGAATTTAGGTGTCTACAATTTACCACTCTATTGACTTGGTATAGTTAGATGTGAATTAGTGACTCTTATCTATCTTTCTTTAATCTTTTTAGCCAGTTGAAATGTCTGATGAATTTTGGCAGTTCAAGCGAACTTGATAAAAACATCTCCCTCCCAACTCATGCTATTTAATTCCTACTTGATACACTTGCTCTGCAGTACCTGTGGCTGTGACTGAGGTCAGAAATAGTGCCACAATTACTAAGCTATATGTTGAGACCCCAGGCATTGGACTAGAAAGTGGAATTTTGGAAGCAGTGTGCCCCACTTATTCAGTTTTAGCACAAATCCACATTAAAACTTCTAACGTTTGCAGCTGAGGTGCTTGCAGAGGTGGTGGTAGCTGGCCCATGGTGTGCTGGTGTCTTTGCGGCCATGGGAGGTTTTGAGATCTCTTGACTGCTTTTAATGAAAATGTGTGAAGCTTTTTGTAGTTTCATCTTGCCTTACCAGGCACCCCAAGCCTTCATCTGAGGCCTGGTGAGATGGGTGAGTGAAAGGTGTCCAAGTTCTCCTGTGTGTGCAGAGGGCCTGCATGAGCGATCAGGCGTCACGGGGAGCAATGGATCTCAGAGAACCAGGAGGCCTCTCTGATGATTCTGGGGATTTTTTACCTGGTAAGCTGCATTTAAGAGAGAAAAATCCCAATCAGGCAGGAGCTTGAACTTGTGCAAAAAGCAAAATGCTCATGCAGTGTTGACGTTTTGCGAAGAGACGTGTTAGAAACCCGTGGGGAGCAGGGCCTGCTCCTCAAGTGGCAGCAGGCAGGGGGTGCCCATGGAGCCAAGTGCCAGCCTGAGCCCCTGGGCAGTGTTGGACATCTCTGGACAGTGTTGGATATCCATGGGTTGAGGGTCCAGGGGCAGAGGGGCAGGAGGCTCCTGGTGCTGTCAGGCCTGGCAGGTCTCCAGGTGTCCCACATTTCCCACAGCAAACCTCAACTGCTTGGCAGCGTGACAGCAGTGGTGAGGGACATCAGGCTTCTCAGCCTCTTCCTGAAGTAGGGTGTCTGTGTTTCTCTGATCTATTGCTTTGGGTTGTTTTCTTGTTTGTTTTATTTCAGTAATGAGATTTACCAGTAAATCTATTGCAGATTTCTGCTCCAAAATCAGCAGCTCCTGGAGTTTTTTTGGTGGTAACAGAGGCATTCACACCTCCAGGAGGAGCAGCAAGCCCAGCAGTCTGGGCCTCACAGACTCAGAGCAAGGCTGGAGTTGGAAAGGACCTTAAAGATCATCCTGTTCCAGCCCCAGGCTGCAGTGGGAGTTGGGGGTCCCTCACAGAATTCACACCTCAGAGAGACTTTACTTGTTTGACATTCCTTCCATCACACAAAAAAACCCACTTCAATTCCTCTCATTTGAGGCCATTGACTTCTGTGTCCCATGCCAGAAAAGTTGTTGAGAAATAACTTTGAAAAATCCTCAGAAATAAGAATGTACTTTGTAGTACTCTCAGTTCTTCAGTGATATTTGTTTAAATGTGTTATTTAAATTACTATCCATTTTTAGTTGAAATGACTACTGAGATCATTAATCATTATAAAAGCATTAATTAAATAAATATCTGATTTGCTGATTTTTCATGTTCACTACTTTACAAGCATGTGGATTAGATGAAGAAAAAAAATACTTCTGTGTTGTCTACATCCTTTTTGTTGTTCTGCTTATTTGTTTATCTGGCCCTTGTCCTGTGTCAAACTCTGAGGGGTGCATTCCTGTGATACTGAAAAAATAAGCTTAGCAATTTTTAGTTAGCTCTTTATCATGCCCCAAAATGACTATTTGGATACATTTTCTGACCCAAATTACAAGCATGGACTTCTGGCTTAGATAAGGAATAGTCAGTTTGGGATTTTCTTTGCCATATGAGTTTTTTTTCTGTTTTGTAACTGTGCTGGAGAATTTACATCTGGGACTCCATGTCTTTGTTTCAGTGTCTGTGTTTAAAAAACCCACTTATATTTATTCAAGATCCTGATGCAAATACATTGAAGGGAAGTTAGATTTCTTTCCCAGTGGGAATTTATACTTTAATTCTTTGACTTGTTCTTGAGAGAAAGAGAGACCTTAGTGTTATATAATGAAATAATTCATGGTACAATTAATGTGATGTAGGAGAACAGCAACATGATATGCTGAATTTAAATAACTGAAACTGATCAAGAGGGACATCAGCATTAAATGGTCAATAGGATTGACATAACAAATACAAGATTGCCACTGCATTTAAGTTAAAATACTGTCATCTGCTGATACATTCCAGGCAAATTTGTTGATAGACTAAACATTTTGATAGTCTTTCCATTATTTCTTTGAGCCATCAGCTTTTAATTTTCTCTTTCTAGTTAATATACTTGTGTATAATTTAAACAGAAAACTGTTCTGTTTCATCATAAAAGATTTGTCTGTTACTTTTGGTGTGTAAATCAAGTGGACAGCAAAACATTCTTGAACTTGTTTTTTGAGGCATTTGTTGACAACAACAGGAAAAGAGATCACAGAGACCGCCAATAAGTGTGGACATCAATTATTTTTTAATTGTATAGGAGTACAGTACACTAATTAAAACTAGTATATCTTGCAATGCCAAAGGCAAAATTAATTATTAATTTTTATTAATATTCAGAAGTAGCACAAGGAATACATTAAAAAAGATTTTGTGACTGTGACTGAGATCTTGTTTTGCTTTATATTTTAGTGAAAATAGTATGTTAGCTAAATTTGAATAGTTAAATATGCATCCAAGAGATTTTAGGCATTGAACAAGAATGCTCTCTTTAGACTAGCTGCCCAGTGACAGAATATAAGTAGGGAAAATTCTTTAAAAATTCTGGGGCTTTGGTTTAGCTTGTTTACTGACAAGTATAAATACATGTTATCCTGCTGTTGTTATTGTAGATACTATAATTATTGAGTTGTTTATTTTAGTTATGATATCTTGTACTCAGTAGAATAATCAGCTTTCCTCTTCTTCTAGAGTCCAGCTCAGCAAATTAGATCTGTCCTGCACTGACTTGACAAACCTGATGTGCTTCTGGATGAAGTTACTTTTCTTTGAGCAAGTGATTTGTTTATTTATTCCTCCCACAGGTGAGACTTCAGTCTGCTGTAGATAACTCATTGGGAAACCTCCAATCTGGTTCAGATGTTTTATCAGAAAGGAAGCTCTTCAAACTAAAAAAAAAAATCTTTCCCAACTATTATAGACAAAATATTAATAGGCTTTTAATACGCCTGCTCAGCAGGGTAAGTTACGGAATGCAACATTTTATTTCTTGGAATTTATAAATTAAAAAAAAAAAATTCTGCAATAAGTTGTGCTTAGCTTTATTGAAGTGAGCATGGGAAAAATACAAGAGAAAAAATGGTGACTGTTGTGAAACTTTTGTAAAAAGCTTGTGTCTGCTGTTGTTTTGAAAGTTATGTCCAACTGTAATGGGAATGGTGTATTTGAAATGTTGTTGAAGTTGTTGCACACTCTTGTGAAATTTTCTAGACTAATGAGATTGATTATTTAGGATCAGACAGGCAAAGTTTTAGTTGGTTGTTTTTTGGTTTTCGGTTTTTGTTGTTGTTTTTTTTATTGGACCTGGAAATATTTCCCTTTTTCTGATCCTTACATAGAAGCATATTGAGCTCTTCATCTCACTTGTTAGTGTTAATTATAACAGCTCCTGTAGTCATTCATATACTCCATAGAAATATGGACATAGATGGCTGTATTTTAGTATTTCTTTAACAAAAATCTAAATATCTCCCATATTCATGTGCACTTTAGTGGTGTGGAGCTGCAATTCAGAATTTAGCTTTCACTTCACTCAAGCACCTTGATCTCCTATTATAGCAATACATATAATATGATTTTAACTTAGAAACTGGATTGTACAAGTTTGATGGTTACAAATACCCAGAGCTTTCCTGTTACTTTGTTATAAAAAAGCAAGGCATTAAAAAAAGTAGTTTTCCAATATTCTATTTGTATGTTCCATGTAAGTGTATATGCTGTTTTTGTTCTCTTCTAAAACAGCTGGGTACCTCAGAAAAGTCAAATTGTTGCCTCCCCTTGAGCTGCAGGTTTGTTAACAAAAAGAGTGGTGATAATGCTCACCTTAAGTCTACTTAAGGTATGTGTTGCCTGTGGATTCCTACCTCTTCAGTGCTCTGTCCAAAACTGGAAAATGTTTTTAATTCCCATATATCTCTGTACTGGTGTACATGCATGCATGTCACAGAGTAGTGAAGAGGAGGAAGCCACTAACTCTGCTGTCTTCCCAGAGGAATCAGCATATGTGGGAAGAGTGGGCTCTTGAAGGCAAACACTGTTCCTCATTCTACTTTGAAGTGCTTGCCTTACCAGCTTGTCAGTAAAAATTGACAAAATACAATTCACTTCTAAAAAGATAAATAAAAACTTTTCAAATAGTTACCTATCACTGTGCTAGAAAAATAGCTCTCAGAGCTGCTCTTGGTAATTCTTCTGCTCCCTGTCCAGAATGTATTGCTTTCTCAAGTGAGTGCTGTGGTTGTCCAGGAAAACTAGAGAACACCTTATGGAATAACATCAAAGGGAGCCACTTGACAAAGACAAGCAATTTAGATGCTCAGTTCTGGGAATGTATTGACTGAAGATGAAAGCTCTTTAGGGAAGAGACTTTGTCTTCTATTTATATAGAATCTTGCATAATTTAACAAATGTTGGGGACACTATTAATCTCATCCAACTTTAGATGTCTACAGTGTAGCTGTCAATCTTAAGAGAAGATCAATTGCACTCTAAAAGTGTCTGTTTCTCTCCACTGACTATAAAGGGAGCCCTCACAAGTAGCTCAGGTGCAGATGGCTTCATCTATATTTGGGCAGATGAATCCTGCTCTAAAATGCTTTCTAATGTGACAAAATAATAGTAATTGATATTTTAAAACAATCCTTGGGAATGTGTTTCATTCTTAGAGCAGCTCAGAGAATGAATGGCAGCTGCTGGTTTTGCTTAGTATTATATTCAACAGTGAAGTGCTGGGGGTTGGTAACATATCCACAACAGCATCAATCCATTCATAGCTTCTAGAAACGTTAGTTCAGGATATAAATATGAAGTAATTTGCTTGCTCAGTGCAAAAGAATAAAGCTGAACACCTGAGTTGTCAATACCATAATAGCAGTTCAATAGGAAATGCTGTCTCCAACTGAAAAGACAAAACAGTATAATTAAAATCCTTATGGGAATTACAGCAAAAACTTTCCTATACTGCTGTTACTGAGCCCTCTGGATCAGCTGATACTGTTTTTGCACATCTCAGAAACTGTTTACTGGAATTTTTTGGAGTTGAAATACTGTTTTGAAATATGAAAGAACATCATGTTCTTCTACAGCAACACCTGTGTCTTATTAGTGGCAAATCACTATGCTTAAAAGTTGGCCATGAAGAATCTACAAGACAGTGAATCAGTGAATCTGCTCAGCAAGGAGTGTTTTAGCCAGCAGAGATGGACTGATATTGCTCTTTCATACAGTGGGCATAAAATTCATGGCTGCAGCTGACCTCTATTAGAATGCAGTCCATTCAAGGTAAATATATGACAAGCTATTCCTAAAGCTGCTTTAATTGCTATGTGGGAAAGGAATGCAAGAACATCCGGAGGAGCATCCTATGGTAGATATATGGACCTGTGCTTAACTGAATTATTGTAATTTCAATACACATTGAGCAGTATTCCAGGCAGCCAGTTTTGTCTTGCTCACCCATAAAGGAATTTGTAGGAGATACATAAAAATGCATGTATGAGAAACAGGGAAAAATTACTGATCTATGAAGCTAAATAGATTTAGTGTCAGTTGATATGGAATACCTGGATGCCAAAATAACCAAGTCTAGATTCAGACTTACAAAACATGTACCTCACCAATTTCCTTAAAAACTATGTTGTGAGAAACCAGAAGACTGAATTCTTAAATATTTAAATTATGTGTGTCTGAGAAAAATTAAGAAGTAATATCACACAGCACTAGGTATCTATAGGATGTATGATGCTACCCATATTTTTCATACTTCTGTTTTAATTGTTTCTGCCATGAATAGCTTTTCAACTGAATAAGTATTCTTCATTTCTACAGAATTCTTTTTATCAGGGTACAAATAGGAAGTAAAAAATACTTACTATTCCAATTCTCCCACAATCATCAAACCTTTAAACCAGCTCTAAAAAATCCCCTTGTTTTTTCTAAGAAATGAAGTCAGCATGTTTAGGTTTGAGAAATTCTATACTGAATATAGTTCTGGATAAAGATTCTCTATGCTTGTGTGGGAAAGCATCAGAAATGTAAAAGCTGTCCTTTCCAACTCCTACTGGATTCTTTTCATTTCAAGATGTATTTATCATGCCATCCAAGTGGGATGATCTCTTCACAACTGATTAATATGAAGAATAATTCCTGGTTAGATGGGATTTTCTTCAGAAATGCATTTTGCTCAGGGAACACCTGGAAAGAGAAAGTAAAGGAGGATGTTTTGGAGGACTTAAGATCAAATCTGTCTCTGCTACAGATGTAACTGTATCCAGTTTTTCAACTTTATCCATCCTCTCTGCCTTAAGTTGCTTTCAGATTCCTTATGCCAAGTAGTGCTTGCAATCATTTCTATCTGCAGTACAAGGGAGTATTGCTGTATTTTACCTATTTATAAAAGTTGAGGTTAAAAAAATCTCTGTTTCACACTAATGGACAACCTTCTCACAAATTATGTGATTTTTCCTGACTTTAAAACGAAATTCAACATTTTAAAACCCGTTATGCAAATAGTGTTTTAGCATAGCCTTCATCTAGGCGTGTGTGCTCCTGCATAACTAACTGCTTGTTTTATTAAAAAACCCAAAATGACAAACCTTTTATTTTTAACTTTTTTATATTCCTGTTTAAGTACAGATACAAAACCACTAAGGTAGGGCAAGATGGATTAGGTCCATTCTTTGCACCTTCTGCACATCTGTGTGCAAACAATTACAATTGAGGCAGCCCAAGAGTTAGTACAGGGCACATTACTGAGACAGGATAAAGAGAAGAACCAGCTCAACCATCAGGTTGTGCCTGTGTAGCTGGCATTCACATTTACATACATGAAATGAACACATTCATTTGGGAGTCACAAAAAAAACCCTGAGTCAAATGGCATTTTGCAGATTTTTCTTCAGAGCAGAATTGCCACTTTAATTGAAGGCAACCAGTGAAATAAATGCTGTATTTTCAAGAGACATCACAGAGTGCAAAGGTTGTGAACAAAGCAGTAACAGCTACAATGAGCCACCAGAAGTAATAGCGAAAACTGTCTTCTATAGCATATGCACAGTTCAGGCCTTTTCTTCACACCTCAGAATGCAACAAGAATATCCATCAAACTCAAGCTGTTGCTCTACCAGTGGAGATGTATTTCAAATAGAGAGTGCAGGCAGTTACCTGGGAAGATCATCTCTTCTGTAAACAGCTGAGATCTGTGTGTAGCTCTGGTGTAAACTCCTCATTTTCTCTTGAACTGCTCACTCACCAGCCAGAGCTACAAGCAGGGGGCCTCTGTGTTGGAATACTGATTTTTGATGAGCCCTTCCTTTTAAAATATCTATACATTTGGATAGCTAATTTCTAAATTTATAATCCGTGTATAATCAGTCTCACTAATTTAAATGACTAAAACCTGAGCTGTCCAGCAAAACTATATGATGTCTGAGTTTGCATTATGGATGTATCAAATATTTTTGTCCCTAATTTCTTCTTTTACATCTGAAGCATGATGAACAGCTCCTACCTATGCATGTGAATGGCAAGAAGCCTTGCTCAGCAATCAATCTAACTGCAATGCATATTCCATGCTGTTAATTTTACTTATGGTAACTCAGAACACATTATGTCCATTCATGAGATATCATGTAATGGTTAAATCTGTGTCTCTTACCCCCCTGGAAGGTTGTCTGTCTTCTTTACTGACTTGTTATCAAATATCCAAAGACAGAACTTGAGAATTTCCCAACTTGAGTTCAGATCCTACTTGACCTATGATTTTCTGGGTGTGGACAAAATGTACCAGCTGATCTTTCAGTGAAAAATTCAAGATATTGTTAGAATGGTGTCTTAAATACATTCCAATGTAAATTTAATTCTGTACATAGCAGTGATCTTGAAAAATTTCTTAATTGCTTTGACTTCTGATAACATGCAAACATTGTCACTAGAAATGGCATATGCTATATTTTGAATAGAAAAAATAGTCTCCTATCTTGCACATGTTTTTGTGCTGTTAATCATGGGCTTTTTAAAAGCTCAGCTTGTTCTTATGTAAGACTGCTCCTTCAGGATTTGTTAGATTTGCATTTATGAGTAACTTTTAGACACTACTGATACTTTTTTTTATTGCATGGGGAGAAAACTAAGAATGTAGGGGAATTTTACTTTTTAAAGGTTTTGTAATTAATTGAAGAATCAGTTAATTTCTAAGTGAGAATTCACATTATCATCTTGAATTCTAGAACTATTACACTGAAATTTCATGGACACCAGTAAATTGGTACTCTGTCAAACTTTGCAAGCACATAAATCATTGAGACTCTGTTCTCTCATTCTCATCTTAATCAAGAGTAAATTCCCTTTCATAATCTCTAGTCTACAATAATAAACTAAATAGCAGATCATTAGAATAATTAGAATTCTAGTGGCAAACAAACAAGCTCTCATTATTGTTGCATGTGAAGTAAAGCTCTCGACACATAATTCACTTAAAATTCTTCAGATTTAAACAGAGTATCATGATGTTTTCATGAACAAGAGAACAAATGAAGCCTGACCTCTCAGGCATAAACTCTTTATCTTCTCTGTTCACCCCACCATGGCTGGGCAGGGTCTGGCAGTGCTGGGAGTAGATGGGAGCTGACTGGCCAGCTGACTTCTGCCAAGTGGAGGAAAGCATTGTGTCTGCCTTTTCTGCACATAGTAGAGATGCTATAGAGGTCTTTCTTCATACAGCTAATTTTCATGAAATCTGTATTGCTATAATTACCTCTAATTATGCTGTGTCACATAGGGCAATGAATCCAAAAGTGATTAGGGAGAAAGGGAAGGTTGGGCAGTTAACATAGGCTATAATTTCATTCAGTTTTCATCTTCAGAATTACTACTTTCTTGCTTCTCATTTTACCTCTGTTTCTCTTACAACGCTCTATCAATTTCCAGCTATGTTTATGTTTCTGTTCTTAATAGTCTTTTTTTCCATGTATCATTTTCAACACTTTTTGTGTTTGGAAGGTCCCATCCCAGATTTGGATTCCTGATCCTCCTAATCCTCCAGCTCTATGACACTAAAACCTTTGTTGTTTTAACAATCCATGAAACACTAAATTGCTTTTTCCTTAGCTTTTTCATTCCTCTGCACTTAATTTCTTTAAAAATAATTTCTCCCCATCTTTACTACCATTCTTACCAAGAAAAGTTTCCTGCCAGCAGTGCTCTAATGGGTGCTGCTCTGGTCATAGAGGTTGGAATATGCCATTAGTGAAAAAGGGCTCCCATTGCAAGATGCAGTCATAGAACAGGAATTTATCTTCTCCCTGGCTGATCTGATCCAAGCTTCCTGTGTTTACTGTGCTACAGCTGCAGCTCTTGGTCCAAGAAGGGTGGCTCTGAAGAAGAAGATGAGGTACACTATTTCTCTGCGTACTTTGCAAATGTCAGGGCTTGACCAGAGGAAGATTTACTGACGCTCTTCATCCTTCTCTCATCTTGTGAGTCCTGTGACACTGCCCGTCCTCATGTCTGCTGTGTGAGAGGGCTGTGACTGAAAAGTGTTTCTTTTATGAAATACTCTTGTCTTGCACTGACATGTTCTGGTGTCCCTCTTGCCAGGAGCAGGGAATGGTTGGGTGGCCTTGCTCTTCAGAGAGGAAGGGAATGTTGGAATTCAGGACTTTGAGAAAGGTGCTCTAAACCACAGAAATGCTTGGCCTAAATGTACAAACTTCTTACTGTCAAGTATAAACAAGCTGCATTGCCTTGCAGTGAGAGCATGCTGATGATCATGTAGTCCTGCATATAATGATATTCCTAGGGCAGCCTGGTCCATTAGGAGAATTGAAAAAAAAAAACACAACAAACAACAGGAAACATTTACATACAAGCCAGCACATGTTAGTCAAGACGTGTTCAGAATTCATTAGAAATCCCAGTTTACTGGAGTCAGCATACAGCAGTGAAAATTCACTCCTGGGTACTGTTTTTACCCTTTTTTATAGCAGCCAGCTCAGGCTGGGCACAAGGCTTGTAGCACAGCCCCCCTGACTGGGGTGGGGCATCTGGAACGCTTCGGGTTTGTCCAGATTTAATACATCCATTGACCCTCTTACAGCTATCATTTGGTGTAAAATACTTCAAGACAAGGAATGTAAACACAGACTGTTCTGGTCATGTTCTGCTTCAAAGTACCTGAGAAACAGAGGCTGCTCCCATAGCATCAGCCTGTAACTGTGGAAAAAATATGCACACAAAATTTGGGGCCCTCGTTCATACCTGGATAAAGAATCCTACCTCTGGGCTGGTAAATGGAGTGCTAAAAGCTACAAAAGAATATGGACAGTGTCTTTCCCTATGAGAGTCAAGGAAGAATGAACTGAAAATGAAAATATAAAGTCTTTTGGCCCTCATCAGTTATCTGTGGCCCCTTTTCCAGCATCCAGCTGCTCCTCTTCTTAGCCAAGGACACTTGCTGTTCACAACAGGGCAGTTTTTCTGCCATGACCCTCCAGTTCTGGCAATAGGGAAAAAGGAGGTTAAAACAGGTTAGAAAGGGTCTAGTGGAGTCCAGTGTGGTGTCAGGTTGCTGTCTGTGGTTTTAGCTATCTGACTACTCCCTCCCAGTGAATCTGCATGTCTGGGTACCACAGGAAGAAAACACAACTCTCTGAGCTTCAAAAGATCCCCCTTGTTTTCTCTGAGTAAGTTTCTAAAGGCCTGTTTTGGTGTCTTAGGTCACTACAAAAAGTCCAAAAAAACAGATCCACATCCTGCCTTCTTATAAATATTTCTAAAAGTAAAAGAGAATGACACTGGGGGAGTATCACCAGGAAATATTATGGATCACACCCTGTTGTTTTGTGAGCCCAGGGTGATTTTGGATGTTCAGAGTCCTTCAGAGGGCATGTAAGGATTCCTTGGCTGTCTTGAGTCTTCCTAATGATCCTTCCACCACTGGTGATGATTCAGACCCCTGTGAATAAGAAATATGAACTGATGAGGTTTTTTTTTTTTCCTTTAGTAAGTAAAGACAATGTAGATGCAGGACTGTTACAGCTTCCAGGAAGAACGGGGAGGAAGTACTGTCTAAATTGAGGAAAAACTGCAGTAGCTAAAAGGAATCCATTTTAACAGATAGTGAGGAATGGAGTGCCTACTCCTAGCATTGTGAGCAGGAAAGAAAGGATCTCCAATTTGATGATTAGTGACAAATTTGTGTGAGTTGGCAATTCTTTGAAAATGAAATTTATTAAACTTGAAATAAAATGTTCACCCCTGAATGAACACCTCCTTTTGTGAGGTTCTAAGATTTTGCTCATGGGCTTTCTTACTGCTATTCTCTTGTTTGAATGAATGTACCCTTAAGGCCAAAATCCATATTGCTGAGTTATTATGAAATACAGACTTTGTCTCCATGTGCTCCTTGACTTAGCTCAACAAATGACACCTGTGTGGTAATTTTGAAGAGAAAGGCTGAGAAAAGACAAAAAGAAGAGAAAGGTATAGCTGGTGGGCTGATGTTGTGATCATTTGAGGTACTGCAGCTTTTTGTGTATTCCAGTACATGTGCACCTGTAGGTGTTTTTTGTTCCTGCCATTATCTATGTTGATATGGATAGTAATAGGAGTTTACTTACAATCTTAGGGATTGTATGTACTTAAACACTGTGACCAACAGATTTTACGTGTGTTTTTAAAATCTGTTAAGGAGAAATGTGATTAGGAAAAAGCAAATTTTCTCACATGGTGAATTTTTTAATCCTAAAGGTTAAGTTCAAGCTTTCTCAGCATATTGACGCGAGGAACTACCCATTAATTAAATAACATGAGTCATATTCTACCATTGATTTTTTTATATATTTCTTGCTGTTTGATTTTAATTAATGGGAGTTCTGTACATAGAGGATTCAAGAAAAGGTCCAGTGTTTAGAATCAGAACTATAAAGTAAAACATGAATATGGTTGTGTGGTTTGCTAATTGCAGTAACGATTGCCATCAGAGCCTCCCACACTGTCTGTGCTCAGGCAAGATTGCCATATGTCACAGGAAGCCTTGCCTGAGCAAGGACAATCAACCTCAGAGATGATTCACTGTTATTAAAATGAAACACAGCTCCTGATGTCTTTGGAGAGTATTGAAAAACTTGAAGGTAGGACAAAATAAGGTGTATTTACCTCCAAATTCAACCTGTATTTTAATCAATAGGTTTGGCATCTCCGTGGAGGACTGCAACAGCCACCATCAGGAAAGGTTGAAAGAAGGCTCCTGCTCCTCATCATCAGTGCTTGATGCACTAAGCTTTGCTGATTTCCTACTGCCAAGGCAGGTAAATGTATTTAAACTTATGTCTGCAGCCCTGGATCAGAAGCAGAGCTTCACTCTGCTACATATAATTTCAATGGAAATAAGGCAGTATTCTCTCCAAAGATCACACACACAGTCTAAAATAGTGTCAGTGCTGAATGTTTGTCTGTGTGTGGAGGCTTTTCCATGAGACAGAAATGTGCAGTATGGTTCTTTTCAAAACACAATGAACTTTGCTGCTCTGCGAAAGTACCTTCAGTGCTCAGGATTCAGGAAAGAAAATTTAGATTGGCAGGGTAACGAGTAGGCATAGTCAACATACAGTGCTTAAAAAGATACTTGAAAGGAAATTCATAACTGCTGCTTTGCTTATTTCATTGCATTCTTCCTGCTCCACTCTGCAGTTCTTTATTTGGGTATACAGAACAGTTGACCTTATTAGAAAACAAGAACAGCATTTTTTATGGCATCAAGAGGCCACAGAGACCAAAACCAGAGATGCCATCTCCCAGAAAACTGTGATCCTCCCGGGATGGCTCCTGGTGTATGCAAGGAGCAGCCTCCAGTCAGCCAGCCTGTGGGACCAGTCATTAACTCACTCTGACCAACCTTCTGCCTTTAAAAGGATCAGGATACTGGGCTATATCTGCCACAGTGCCTGCTTTTTTTCCTTTCCCTAGTTCTGTTTGTCTTGCAGGATCGAGTCCTAGTTGCATAATTACGCTTTCCAGAATTAAACAGATAAATTGGCCTTAAAGAGATAATGTTAACATTGGGAGCAGCATCAGGTTCTTAATAAACTGAAGGGCATCAAAAGTGGTGATTTTCTAAACATTAATTTCCATAATTGTAATTTTTTAATGAATTTTCAAAACAGACTGTACATTCAGCTGAAAGTCAGCAGCTTCCCTCTGCAAAGGCTGGTTCCCTCTGTCTCTGCATGCTGCAAACATGCACATTACAAGCTGTGGATAAATTTTCTTCCAGCCCGTGTCACAGCACGCTCTCCATATCTTTGTATTGCTCCCTTCAGTATATTTGGGAATAACTTACACCACAAACACATCCCACTGTATCAGGGAATCTTACATGTATGATCTGTTCTGGTATGGCATCACACAATACAGTCACCACATAAGGCAGAAGCAACAATTAAAATTGATGTTATCCATTTAAATATAAATTATTTTAATAAGATTTACTTTGAAAGTGTAATATGATTGACAGGCAGTGATTATTTTAAATAACTTTTGAAGCTAACAGCAGTGGACACTGTGTGTGTGTATGCAGGGGTGTAATGCTTGGAGGTTGCTTAGCTGACGCCCCAAATCAGGGAGCATTGTTTTTTAAACTAATTTTTATTGTCATCCAGTTTATTCTTTTTCTCATGCTATGTGTCCCTTGTATCAATTCTAGACTAAAATAGTGCAAAAACAAAAAAAGGTAATGGCACTTTCCACAGTATTTCAAAAGGTTTTTAAGTGGAAAAAGGTATTTAGTATTTTTAATAAGCATCTTCAATACTATTGAGTTGGTTTCTTTGTTCATATCACAAGATTAATTATGCTGTCAAGCACTTTCAAGGCCTGCTTAACAAAGATTCAGTGATATAATGGTTTGCTTCGCATTGCCTTTTTTCTGCATAGCAATCACAATCAGCATTAGACAATTTAAAACCCTTTCACAAGCCGGAAGTTCTGAAGAGCCTTTTAATCAACAAAAGTAATTTTGCAAACAACTAGATACAGCGTTTTTCATATTAACTAACTTGTATTAAACTCTGCTATGTGCTTGAATCTCTGGTTCTGGTAATGGATTATTCAGATTTGCAAGAGACTAAAAGTGGGGAACACAATTAGCACAATATGCAGTTTGTACCCCATGAAAATTGTAATCTCATGCCATTCTGCAGCTTAATATAAGCATTGTATTAGTATTCACTGCAGTTCCATATATTTTAATTTTCTCTTAATATGTTGTCCTTGTATAATTACTTATTTTTTTCTAAATGCCTGGAAATGTAACCCTTGTTTTAAGGGAGACCACTATTTCTATAGGACAGGTTAGAAATCAAATCCTAACATACTAGAAGATTCTGAAATTCAAGTTACAATAGGGAAATTTGTTTAGAAACACTTGCCTTCTAAAATCATCGAGCTCAAGAATGCTTTATTCAGTAATTTTATTACCATATAGCATTGAAAGAAATCCCACATGATTTAAAAACACTTATTTGATGGAGAGATTCTAAAAGCAAAAACACACTAAGATGACTTTTTTTTTTGTCAAGCACATATATAAATGAAACTAACCTGTTAATGACACCTTTAAAACACTCCTTTTTTTTTTTTTCCTAAACTGCTAGAAGCATTAATTTGTACCGTTGCTGCATGTGGTAATTAGCAACTTCAGCAGTGATTTTCTCTGCCCTAAACCTTTCGTGTTTGACACTATTCCAGCCCGGGAGAGGAGTGACCCTGGGATACAGTGCTACAGGACAAGTGGAGCAAATCCTGTCACAAGAAATAACAGGGTCAGATGACATTGCTAATGAAGTCATAGCAACTGGTTTAAAGAGCCAATCAGAGAAGGCAACAATCTGTAAATGAGGATATAATTAGCAGAAAAAATAACATGCTTTAGTTGGATTCTAGGGGAGCCAGTAATGAAGGCAATGACTGGATATTGAGAGATTCCAAAAGATTAGAGCAAACATTGTGCAACAAAGAATACCTAATTAGCAAAAAAGTGAATATGCCTTAATTAGAGGAAAAATGTATGATTGAAAGACATGGAGTAGGATTTTAATATGAATATAATAATGACTATTAGCCCAAATATCCAGGATGAAAAAAAAATGTCCAATCTTCACTTTTTTTGTCTTTACCATTTTGATAAATGGTTGTGAAGAAGATGGACTGTAAATTCATATCATGGCTGGGACATTAATACTATTAAAACAGACAATTTTGAGACAGTAATTTAATGGGTTTCCACCCAATTTACACATTTACTACCCCTAACACAGCACTGCAGACAAAGCAGAGCTGTGTCTTTTGGCTGGCCCTAATGTTCTTCTGGTGTGAGGAAGTAATTAAGGAAGGAATTTCAGGTGGGTGTCCTGTGGCATGTGAGCTAATGCTTGGTCCAGATATCTGCTAATAGGAAGGAACCCTGGGTGGCTCCTCATACAGAAAAAGAATCAATGGTGCTGAGGCCTTGATTGTGTGTGCATAACCACTACACTGCTGCACCTTGCATTTATTTGTTGCTGTTTGGTTAATTTTTTCTTTGGTCTACTTGTATTTTTGTTTTGTTTTTTTTAACCTTTTTTTTTCTTTAAGTAGGGACTGATCCAAAATTCATTAAATGCAAAGGAAAAGCTTCCAATAAGTGCACAGGCTTCTAGATCAGACATGGAGTGAGCAGAAACCCTGGAAATTTTATTAGTAAAAATTAAACATGTTATTATCCTGAACATAATAGATCCAAATAGAAGAATCCCATAATGGATTGTGCCAGTACAGTATATGCACAGTATTTATGGCTAGCAGTGATGAAAAGTATAATGTTCTACTGCTTATCATTTTATTACAAGAGAAAAATCAGGACTCTAACTTGTTAATAATTTTTCACCTTTATAGACATCTAAATGATATTATATTTCCTCCCTTTTTTCTTTTTACAAAATGGTTCTAGGATATTGATTGTCATTTATTTTTACTCATGATATTTAATTGTCATAATTAGCAATCCATGTCTCATTCTCTATCTTAAAAATATCCTGTCAATTTTATAGCATATTTATAGATTAATTTAAATGTATAATTTAATTTATTACTGCATACCTTTGGTGTGTCTGTAACATTAAAATACTTATGGTACAGAATATTTTAATTAAAACTATTCATCAAATGAAGTCCAGGTAGCATCCTTATCCTTGTTTGCAGTAGGGGGTTCTGGCAGTGAAAGCAAGCAAAATAATGGGTCAATTAAAAAAAAATCTAAATATAGCTTTTTCAGAGATCTGATTGCCTAACTCAAGGTTAAAAAATAAAAAGAAAGAAAAAAATAAATAAAGAAAAATGTGTTTGTCAATGGAATTCACAATTTAAATTATGATTATTTTTTTCCTCTTGCAGACATCAAATCTGCTATTGTCGTGGCCAAAGCAGAAGTAAAACTATATAAGAAATAGGCTTGAGTTTTCATGTATGACATATCTCAATTTGATAGTGTCTGCAGGAAATTGGGATATTGTTTTCAGAGGGTTCTTCTTGTGAAAGGAGCTGTACTATTAATTTTTTTCTAACATAGAGCAATTCACCCTCTATTTATGAGAATCAAACTATTTACCCTTTTGGGTCAAGTGTTTCTTCATATTTAAAAAAGGAAAACTTTTAATGATATTTCTAATAAACTATGAGTTATTAGTTTGCTGTGCTAGGGAAAAAATACAGCATAACACTGTGATGAAAATCCCACCTCCAGCACAACTGAATCAAGGTTTTACTGCAGCTCTCAGTTGACAGAAGGTCTACCATTCTTTTGCCATGTATGCTATTAATTCACTTTCCAGAACTGTCAGGTACTCGGAAAGTAAGAGAAATATACTAAAAATATCAATGTATTTCTCTTCTTCTTTTTGCTAATGTATCTACACCTATGCTATTTTAAATTAAGCAGTGAAGTATTGTTGAAAGTTCTGACTGGCTCTGATAACAAAATAGATTTAAAAAATTAACCAGTTAAACAAGAAAAATAAGACGAAATAGAATCAGCTGACAACTTAATTGTTCCGCTTGTATGCAAATATTCTGACAATAATTTGCCAATGCTTTTGAATATAAGTTTAGAAACACATAATTATAACATTAATTGTTTCTTCTACTTTAATTCTAGGTTTCTGTCACAAAATAGAAGGCTTAACTGTAATTCATGAGGAAATATAAAAAGTATATTCATTTTGTATTCAATTAGCTTTAAGCATATTCTAGTGCAGTGCAGTATTACAATAATTATTTATGTTAATCTACAGAGGAAGATACAGTATGTTGGCATAATAAATTGTCTTTATGCTGTGTAGCAATGCCTTTTGAATCACCTTCTGTACTCACAAACAAGAGCATCTACCTGAATGGAGTAGTTGTCAGATTGTAGGATAAGGACAATGAATTAGTGGCATGTAGGGAAGATGCAGCCCTACAAAATCCACCATTCATATCAATATTTAATTTTTAAACTGTGTTATAATAAAATTGAGTGTCTGAGTGTGAGTCTGAAGTGAGAGGAGAGGACATGATGCTGGAAGGCTGGATTGGAATTTGGCCTGGGTTTCTTATTCTTATTCCAGCTCTGAATGCTAAATTAATCACTGAGATTTATATGAAGATGAAAGCTGCACAACATCTTCATCAAGGAAAAATAAGGTTACAATTCAATAAATTGTGTAGTAATACTTTATTGACTAATGAATATACAGCTCCTTCTAAGTGCGGTATTTTACTTTTGGGGACTGTAACAGCGTTGCAATTACATTACTAGTATTTGCTAAAAATGTCTGTCTTCTCTCCTGATGTTAAAACATGCTTTGAGAAAGGGAGTGAAAGAAGACCCAGAGAGCAGGTTGTGCACCATCCCAGAGTATTGTGGGGAAATAAGCCATGCACAGATAATAACAGTGCAAACAAGTTGATGCTGCTATTTTTAAACAAGCTGTTATTATTGACTAGCAGAGGTTGCTGGAGGTGGGATGCTGTTAATGACAAAAGCTCTGGAACAGTGGAATTGCTACTAATCCATGTGCTAGAGAGCCTGATAATGAGAAACACCTAAGTGCAGAATTAAATGGTCCTCTAAAATAATTTCTGCTACATACTTGATAAGGAGTCATAGCATCCTAAGCAGACCCTTTTCTTTTGCAGAAATCTCTATCCACAGAGATCCCATATTACTTCATTCACAAATTAGAGAGATGAGGAAATCTTCAGGGGGTTATTAGTGAAGCTTTCAAAAAGAGAGGAACCAAATCACTTTGAAACAGAAAAGAAACATTCTGGGGAAATCTATTTTAGGGCCCACTCACTCAGGGGAAAAAAGGTCATGACACAGAAAAAATTGGTGACGGGTGATAGGACCTGAGGGAATGTCCTGAAGTTTTGTCAGGGCAGGGTTAGGTTGGATATTAGAAAAAGGTTCTTCCCCCAGAGGGTGGGCACTGCCCAGGCTCCCAGGGAAGGGCCATGGCCCTGAGCTCCAGGAGCATTTGGGCAGCACTGCCAGGGATGCACGGGGGGATTGCTGGGGGATCTGCAAGGACAGGGTCTGGACTCTTGACCTTTGTGGGGCTCTTCCCACCCAGAATGTTCTGTGATTCCATGCTGTATCCCAAATCAGATCCATAAGTGTGCAGTCTGAAGTGCTGCAGCTGATGGAAGCCAAATGTTGGGGGACACTTGGCATTTTGCAGGTGAGTGGCCTGCGCTGAGCAGTCTTTTGTCTTTTTTTTTTCTCAGATCCCATTTTGTTTTTCCTGGTGGCTGTCTGAGACCACAGAGGCATGAAGTAAGAAGACCAGCCTGCTCTGAGATCCTGAGTGAATTTGCTGCATCCTGGAGTCATTTGGTAGCTGGCAGGGGAGCTGTGATTGTTATTTCCTACACCTGGTTCTGAACTTGTGCCTGCTGACCACATCTGCCTTAACATGAGGTGAAAAATCAGACAATCATAGAAGGGTAAGGGCTTGGAACAGACCTTAAAAATCAGATAATCCCAACCCTCCAGCCATGGGCCACATCCCACCAGACCAGGTTGCTGGAGATCTTATCCAACCTGACCTTGGGCACTGTCAGCCTTGGAGCATCCAGAGCCTCCTGGGCAACATGTCCAGTGTCCCACCACCCTCACAGGGAAAAATTCCTTCCTACCATCAGAGGCAAAGGAACTGTGATGTGTTTATACCTACACAAATTCAGGTTATAGACATCTTGAGTTTTGGCCCATACGTTTCTGCAGTTCTCTCTTTCTGTATATGTTTGATATATTTAATGACTAGAAACAATTTGGCCACAGAAATGACTCCAGAAATAGACAAAATGTATCAGTTTTATATTATCAAATTTCCCTAAAAAGAACCTGCAACAGTTTGACATGAGTTTGGGATCTAAATTGGTTTTTAAAACAATTTTTGAAAATTCATGACAGTAATTTACGTGTTTCTTTAAATCATAAATGTCTCAAAATCAGAATTTCCCAGAATTTGAAATCAAATTAATAAATCAGTCTACATCAACTCAACCTTGGGTTTCTGAAAAGATTTGTGAACTTTAACAGCTCCTTCAACAGGCCTGTTCTGCATTTTGATTTTCTAGTGCAATGCAATCCAAGTGAGATTTATATGACTACACATTTTGTTGCAAACATTCACAGCTCAAAGCTATTACCTGACTGTCTTCCATATCAGGCCATTTATGTATCTAAGAAAACACTGGCATCTGTTTAATATTTTATTGCTTTAAAAATATCTTTGTTGTTCAGATACAATCTCGCTCTAACATTTTCACGAATAGAGCCTTTACTCTTTCTGTGGAGCAGAGGACATTTACCTTCACATAAATAATATTAACTGTGAGTTGACCCATAATCTGCATTGGAAGGAAATCACATAATAAGATTTTTTCCTTCAGAATGGGTTGTGAGTTTATTTGTTTTTTATTTTTTTTTAAATTTTCTAATATTTTCCTTGATTGCAAAGAGGAAACATGTAATGCTTTCTGACGCTTTGTATTGAACTTCAAAAAAAATACATTAAAAACATCCATAACTGCTTTCAGCTTTAGGCCCTAACAGTTTATATTATTACAGATACATTAATTCTTAAGAAGCTTGAAATATGTACAGGTCTATCCCCTCATTATTAAAAATGCGTAACTTATGTACCCTAGCAATCCATATATTCTAGATCACCTTATCAAGGAAGAAAATGTAATTATCCCTATTTTATAGACAAGTTTATGCCACAGTGAACAGTCATAGAGTAAACAGCGCTCCTTTAAAAAGAAGACTGACAAAATCAAAATTCTGTTGCCTTTTCTATGTTGATTTCTCTCAAATTAATGCATGGCTAATTTTTTTTTTTATTCTTTCAACACAGGGCTGCCAAAATAGGAGAAAATTAAGTGGAATCAAACACAAGGTGAACATCTGCAAATCATACCTCCTTCAAGCAAGCTCTGATTCAGAGAGAGAGGGATGACCTTAAAGCAAAACCTTACAGTGTAGGACAGAACAGTTTTTCATGATCCAGCACTACACAGAATAGAAATAGTACATAGATAAGAGAGAGGCAGAGATTGCTCTCTTTCCACAGAGGGATGGCTCAGTCAAATAGGTAAGAGGTTCATGGCACCTGTCTATCTATGGGTGTGAAGTGGATCTAAACCCAGCAAATTGCTTTGTTCCCCCTAGGAGAAAAAAGTTACTGACACCATTGGAGCACCTGGAGCTCAGGAGAATTTCTCTGCCTTCATCTTGCTTGGATATGGGCTTTGTAGTGCTGTCTAGCACTGATAAGCA
The DNA here is from genome assembly GCF_027579445.1 of Ammospiza nelsoni. NCBI lineage: Eukaryota > Metazoa > Chordata > Aves > Passeriformes > Passerellidae > Ammospiza > Ammospiza nelsoni. The sequence goes on from NC_080645.1 coordinate 6,972,474, forward strand.
GCATTTAACAAATGAACACTTTCCAGGGCTGAAATAGCCAAGGACAGCTTGAGAAGGCTCAAGGTTTCTGGTCTGCACCTGCTTGTGTCAAGGCACAAGATGAGCAAGAGGAGGTGGATGAAGCACAGCATCAACCTCTCCTTTTCATGGTTTTATCAACTCCAGCCCTCCAAATGTGTGCTTTGTGCCCAGGGTCTAATCCAGATCTGTGTGTCCTCGTGTAAGCTCTGCTGGGATCTGTATTGAAAAACTTGTGTGAGGTGGTCTCTGCTTCCCAAGCTCTGGAGAAGGCACTGCTTGCCCTGCAATCTGGCTGCCAGCACAGGGGAGCAACACTCAACATCAGGGACAGATTTTCATCTCTGCCTGAACCAACATCTTCCATGTGATGTCTTTTCATTCCATCAGGAGTGGAGGAGGAGAGGGAAGGCTTCCTGAGAATGAAATGGGTAATTGCTGGCAAAGCAGTAAAGCCATCAGCTAACACAGGTGCAAATGATAAAGAAAAAGGAGTGCTTGACTCTGTAAGGCAGGGGGAATCTTCTCAAGTAACCATTGCTGTTTTCTGCCTTTCACTGAACATTTGGGCTTCTGGGTGTTGCTTCAGGCAGAGCTTTTAGCAGACAAACCCACAGTGTGAGAAGAGGCTGGGTTCACGTGTGACTTCAAGTGACTCCATTGGACCAGTCAGAGACAATATGTACCCATCTAGGAAAGAATACATGGGAATTGTGTGATAGAAATGGAATTGCATGGCAATTGAATACAAAGGGAAAGGCAGAACAGATGAACAGCTGAAATGAAAAATTTGAAAAGGGACTCAATCAAAAACAAGATTAAAAATTTGTTGTAAAATGCTTATTTGTGAAATGCTAAAATAGAAGAAACATTATTTTTAAGATAGAAAATATTTTGGTTTCAAATATAATTTTTATTCATAATTTGAAAGTGATAAATTGCCTAATAATTGTGTGCATTGAAACTGCAGTGAAGATGTTTTGGAAAAATTCTAGGGTGAGGAGTGCAAGGGAAATTTTATGAAAATTCACAAAAATATGTTGAAAATAAGGTCACAAGAATAATTCAGAGAAGAAATTAACCAACTGGCCCTGGTACCATGGTTATAAGTATTGACACTGTAAAAACAAAAATGGTTGGAATACAATCCAATTGTCTGTTTCCCAGGAACACAGACCTTTACAAAAATACTTGGGGATTCTCTTTCTTAAAAAGAAATCAGATCTGTGTGGCTGAACTGCCACTGCTCATAGCTGAAGAAAATAAGAAAGATTTGTGTAAAACAGAAAGACTTCCTGTGTCTAGTTTCTGAACATGACTGTAGGAAACACCAGCACCATGTGCCTATTCCTTCTGCACAGCACAGTTCACCACATATTTTAGAATACACAGTGAGTGAAAAGGTGCTCAGATGCACAGTCAGTAGAGAAGACTCCATTCCTGACTGCTTGGCTGCATGTGCTTTTACACATCCTTCAGCTAAATCAGAGATCCAAATGGAAAATTAATTACTTACGGACATCAAGTGAATTTGTGACACTCCCTGGAGACTTTTGCCCATAAAACATCTAGGTAGTCTTTCTTTTCTGACAGATATAAGATATAATTTAAATTTAATGTATACTTCAAGTATTATTAAGTAATGAATCAATAATTAAATGTAAGTTTATAATATATTGCAATATTTTGTATTTTCTTTTTTCTGTGGTACATCTGTGATTAACAAAGATAGAAAATACTGGGGGAAAAACAACATGTAGAATGTATGCAAATTTGCACACATTGCCCATACAGTTGTGCCAAGCTGCTTATTTTAGAAGATGAAAATCTTGTAGAAAAAAATGTTTTCTATTTGCTGTTACAAGTCATGGAAGCTTCAAATAGCAATAAGCATATAGATGTAAAGGGAAGCAGAGATGATAGCAAGGAAAGGAAGAGACAAAAAATATTGTGGTGTCTAAATTAAAACCATAAAATGTTTCCACAGTTAGCATGTAAATCTATGTGGATGAATACCTTCACTCCTGGTCTTTGTTTCTGCTGAATTTCCATCCTCCTACAGAGATGTGATGGAGGGCAGGTGGGAGCTCTGTTCTGGATAGGAAGAATAAGTAGGCAAACATCCTTTCTTTTACTTTTAATGACATTTAGTGAAGGAGAGGAGGTGGGAAAAAATAATTATTGGTAGGATGAACTTAAATGCAAAAAATAAAAATAAATATTTAGCCATAACTGTTACAGGGAAATTTTTTTATTTTAAACAACTATTAGCCTAAATTGAAATAAATAAACCTGCCCTTATTTAAGATAATTTCAATGCATATAAGTCTTTCAATAATTGCATTATTATCAGCAAATATCTCTTTTAATGCCTGGAAGAGTATTTTGTATGCAAATTTATTTAAAAATACTATGTGATGTCATGTTGAAGAAAGTTGTCTGCCTTTTCTTTTTTTACCAGTGTATCACCTGTATCCTTGTTTGTTGGAAAATAATGGATTTATGTCTGTATTTCCAAACAAGTCTTTTAATTCTTACAATTCCTATTAATTCTTATTAATTGATAAGGTGGTTTTACACAATACCTGGGAAAAGTGTTGACTTTTCTTTTACATTGTCATCTGGACCACATTGACTTTTCTTAGACAATAGTACCTGAGGAATCAGGCAGCTCCTCATGTGTTTTTTTTCATTATTGATGGAAAAGAACAGATAAAATATTTATAATTCTTTTCAAACATTCCTTAAATAAACATTTTTATAGATAATTCCCTTCTGTTCTTTTTAACAGAATGTCAGTGCTGCCCATTTGCAGGATTTAAAGAGGAAATGGATGGAGAACACCAAGTCCCGAAGGGGAATTTGGGAAATTCTGGCCCAGGATCTTATTCAGGAGATGAACTTGCTGTGAGCTGCACCAGGTAAAACAATCCCTGTTACAGTGAAAGGGACCAGCATTTTTACTGTTCACACATTCCACTTGGGGTTTTACTTTGTGCATCGTTGTTATTACAGCAGTTATGAGAAAAATTTTGTTGTACCAGTTAAGCTCTACAAATAAATTTTTGTGATGTGTGAAATAGTTAAGTCCAAGCAATCCTAAATTTTGAGATCTGACTTCAAATTCAGCTCTGAACTTATTTATTTGCTCAAGTATAAAATGATAAAGGTGCCTGTCCAAGGCTCTTAAATCATAACTTTTTTAATTATATGGTCAATTAAATTAGCTTTAACCTTAACAGAACTGAACTCAGTTCCAAAGGAACTTTCCATTGCTTTTCATCCCTTCACATCTCAGAGTCCCTCATCAAACAGATGAGGCCCTTAGTGTGGGATATTTTGAATTATAAGGGGGAAGTTCTAGAGTCGAATAAGCTTAAAAGAGAAAGCCATAGACTGTCCTGTTCCATGTAATGAGGAAATTGGTCTAATTGTTTCTGCTAATTGCAGCTGTTGTTGGGTGGCAGAGAAAGAAATGATGTCTGGTCTCCGTCTTAGGCATCTTCTTGGTTATGCATCACATCTCACCCCAGGTGAGTGGTCAGGGGATCAGTGAGAGGGAGATGAGACCTTTCATTGCTCTTAGCAAACTGTTGAAGTTCTATGAACAAATGTCTGACTGCAACATGATGGACCTACTGATATCAAGGTGTCACCTGGGAGAAGTGGCTCAAATCTCTCATGTGCAGACAAAATACCTGCTAGTGGTGACCTGTGGCCAGGGGTGTTGAGCATTGTGTATTTCCATGAATCCCATGGGAACCTCTTCTGAACTCAGTTATTTATACAAATTCCCTGTGTTTCCTGTGCTTACTCCCATCCAGAGCAGTGGCATTTCTCTGAAGATTCAAAGGCTTTATGCTCTATCTGCTGATCTAATTAGCTTGCCTGAGAAGCAAAACAGATTAGCTGTCTTGAGCCAGAGGCACATGCTAATGGAGCTAGGAGATGGCTTTATACCACACAGCTGTACCCTCAGAGCTAATCCAAAGGTCTTGAACACCCCCAGAATGATTCCCATTTACTTCAGCAGAAGAGGGCTAAGGCCCTGAGCTTTGAAACTGTTTGTCTCAGGATGCAATGTACATTGGTGTCAAGCTAGGCTATGCCCTAAGAGCAAAATATTAACCTATAGTAACAGTACTTTGCACTTACCTAGCAGCTCTCAAATAATCATTTCTGTGCACTTTAATTAATTAACCTTTACAACAACATGTCTTTGAGGGTTAGCTAAGGATCAGAACTGAGTGACAAGTTTAAAAAGTCTCCAGTTATTCATTTATGCTGAGACTATTTTTGATTGGAGTACATTTTTGTCTTTTTTCAGATTTTCTTTCTCATAACACTGTTTTTAAAAGCATGTTTTAATCATAAGCACTTAAATATTCGTCAAGTAAAAATGAGTGTTCGTACTTCTACTGGCATCTATTGGGTAACAGTTCACTGCTTCTGCCTTTTACTGCTTCTCCTTTCACTGCACCTGTGGCCTCTTCCCCCATATCCCTTAATCATTTTCTGGTGTGTCCTCACCAGTCCCTATTAAAGCAATGCTGATTCTTAAACCTCTTTGTTCCAGTGTGAAATCCAAAATATTAAGACAGGCGGAATCCTTTATGTGCTGTATTGAGCTGGTGCGCTAAGATAGACAATTAGAGGAAAACACACCAGACCTCCCAACTCACTGTACTGAGGAAGGCTCAGAGTGTCATTAGCAGCTCTTTAGGAAGTTGGTCTGAAAGAGATGACAACTCAAAGACATTTGTGAATATTTTTGCATAATCAATATATTTCATTTTCCTGTGAGTTTCAAATTCCTTGGATGTTATATGAATGGTAGATATGTACAGAGTGAAACTGATAGTTGTTTTCTGGTCTTTAAATGGGGCTGTCTCTCTTACCTATGGGCTAAAATAATGCAATATGTAGACTTTTCTAGAAGAAAGAAATCCTTACTCATGGTTGTTATAAGTTAGGTAATGTCTAAATATTCTGCTGGAGACTAAAATTTGGAGTGCAAAGAGTACAGAAATTAAGTACAGACTTAATGGGCTCTGTTGGATCTAAACCAGTAACTAGTCAAAAAAATCGGAAAAGGATCTTGATTCTCCATCTCCTTTTTCTGTGACCTAGAATGAGGAAATTCCCTTTCCTCATGAGTATATTGTTATTAAATTTTTCAAAAAATTAAAAACTTCTTTGGGTTTCTTTCATTTGCAATGTTTACTTCCTGGGAATCATTAGTTAATGCATCTTGAGCTACATTAGCTCATTCAGGTTTGTGGTTGATCTGATAGCTATGTTCCATGAATCCCATGTGCCATCTGGCTGCAGTTCCATTTGGATCATGTTTAGTCATTAGCTGCTAAAAAGATCTCTGGTCATTTATCTTAGTGAATCAGAACTGGAGTTTAGCATTATTTTCACATGACACAAAAAGTCTTTTTTTCAGAGATATATTTTTTAAGTTTGCTTATTGTATTTTTAAATTCACTTTTAGGCTAATATTTTTAATTGCTAGGTTACAAAGATTCCATGTTGTTTGTTTGTTTATACTGAGTCATTATATAATGACCCTGTGCTAGCATTTCTCTTGAAATCTAAATGTTCCTTATTGTTCTATTGTTTCATTTAAAAGAACAATCATTGGTGACACGTAAATGAGTAAAGTTTTATAAAAATAACTTGGAATAAATTTTTAATAAGACGTATTATTATCCTTTGACTCATAGCAAGTCATTCATAAACACCATTAAATCCTGATAATTATAGCTGTAGCTGCAGGGTTACTACCTTTACAGTCCTTATGCAGACTTCATTTAGAGGTCCAGTGGGGACATGCACACAACTGCTACAAAATGTTGCTATTAATGGTTTCCTTTGGAACAGTATTGTGCTAGATTAAACATTCACTCATGAAACAAAAATGTTTATAGGTCATCTAATAGCTAAGCATTCTGTGGCTTAAAGTAAATCCTTTAGCATTGGATTCCAGATTTTAGGGCTTGCACAATTTCCTTTTTTTCCCTTCTGTACATAACAAGAAATATAGAGTTTTTGTAGTGGAGCAAAAAGCTCTGTAATTTTCTCTGAATAATATAGCAATCATTGTTTTCCACAAAGTGTATTGGATTATTTTGGTCTATAAAGCTGCCTAATAACTTTTGCAGTACCTCCTTTTCTTTTTTGCCCCCTTGTTGCTCAGTTTCAGAGTTACCTTGTGGGATAGAAGGGATTCAGGTACTTACTGGATATTGCTTTCAGCTTCATGTCTTATGAAATACATGCTAATATATTTCCAGGAAATTTTGGGTTTGGATGTAAACATCACAGCTCTCTTTCTTCTAGAAAATAATCTAGACATCAACTTTGGAGCTGCACAAGATCTTTTGAGTATCTAATAACATAAATCCCTTCCAGGAACATTCAACAGAAAGGATTTTTAGGAACGTCAGTGATGTTACATCTCCAAACTCTGCTCTGTTCTAAAACAAAACTCTCCCAAGATATTTTCAAACCCCAATGTGCAGTAGAATTTGCACCATCTCCATTTGCTACTTGCCATTTTCCTTTTCCCAGTGCAGTTCACTCTTAATTCTGCTCAGTGAGACAAGCTAAGCACAAAGCAGAATGGCAGTTCTCAGGACCTGCTCAGCTCTGATGGCCTTTCCCCCCCTGCTCTGTGCCAGGGATATCAAATATCATGGATATCAGGGATATCCATGAGGAACTGGCTGATGTCAGCAAGCTGCTCTTGTGGTACCACACCCCTAGAAACTGCTTCCACCTTGGACTGATTTCATTTTTACACCTCCTTCTTGCAGTCTTCTCACCACTGTTTGGCTTCCTTCAATGGGCTTTGCTCACTGATGGCCTCAGAGCTGAGATTTTGCATTGTTTTAAAAAACGGAAAGGAAAGGAAAGGAAAGGAAAGGAAAGGAAAGGAAAGGAAAGGAAAGGAAAGGAAAGGAAAGGAAAGGAAAGGAAAGGAAAGGAAAGGAAAGGAAAGGAAAGGAAAGGAAAGGAAAGGAAAGGAAAGGAAAGGAAAGGAAAGGAAAGGAAAGGAAATTGGTTCATCATTGCTTTAATTGAAGGCTGAGCCAGCCTTTTGCATTCTGACAGGTGTTAATACTGTTCTACAATTTTACAAATACTCTTCCATAGCTGGGGGACCCCAGATGGACAATATGACTTTTACAAATTATATGGTAATTAAAGATATCCCAGCATATCACAAGACATGAAGAAATGTTTGTTAAACAGAAAAGGTGTTTTGAAATGCGGTGATGATCTGATATACAAAACAGCTTCTAATTTGTTCTCCTGGTACTAATTGCCAGTAGTCACTAGATAAGATTAGACTGAAGGTAATTCACTGTATTAGGCAGAAGAGAGTTATTTTTGCAGGTGTATTTCTCATGGCCATCAAAGTACTTTAATAAAAAAGGTGAATATTGTTAAAGAGCAACATCAAACAAAGGGCTAAATACTTTTTTTTTCCCTCCTTTACTGCTGACCCTCACTTTTTCCAGAAGGGTGAAACACTGATATTTTAGGCATTAGCACAGGAAGTCTTGATATAAACCCAGTTCCTCAGTCTAGGAAGATTTTTCCTTTTTCTATGTAATAAAGATTACTAAAATCATATCTCAAGTCCTCCCCACTCATCTTTTAAAAAAACATTATCTGGAAAACAGCATTAAAATATTATTTCATAAAAGTTATTGAAAATATTTATTGTGGAAATTTGAGAAATGATGAATGGGAAAGGAGAAAAAATTAAGACTAAGGAACATAGAACTAATTACATGTATTCCTTAAGGCTTCTTTAAGGCCTCTTGCTGGATACCCAGGGAGCTAGAATATAAGTTTCTATGTCTTAGTAAATCAGCATAATGATTCTTTTTAGTGTTTTGGTGTGACTCTCAGAACTTTTGGGTGTTAATAGAAAATAATTCCTGTCTATTCCCTTTCTACATCCTTTAGGGAAAGATGCCTACTTTTAAGCCTTTTGCATGGGCATAAATTGCTAAATTTGTGTTGTTTTTTTTTTACTTGCGCAGATTTTTCAGAACTTTTGAAGGAATCTCTCTCAGGATTCATAACAATGGAAACAGTGGTGACTGGAGACTTCCCAGTAAAATTTCCTATTGTTGTCAATTGCCCTTAAGAACATCTCATCACTTTATTTAAATGTACATGCTGGTTTATGGTGTATTTATAGTTGCTGGCAAATCCACTGCTTTATAGTTTTGAGACCACTAATAACAGGCTCCCGAAATCTTGGGGACAGGAAGGAAGTTTGACAATAAACACAATACAATAAATACAATAAATTTAATAATATTTATTAAATAGCAACACAGTGGTTAGCCAGTATGAATTACAAATAAACATTGGCCATTCAATTCTTCACCAATAAAGCAAGTGTTGCTAACACAAGTGACATAATGGAAATTTTAGGATCTTGCCCTAAATACAGAGAACCCCATACCAGAAAGGCATAGCAAAGAATAGCTGTAACATTGTCTGTAACCTGCCAACCCTTTCCCTTTCTGACCAAACTCCACTGATACTTGCTCTGCTCTGAATTTTAATTAGTGATGGTGTATTTTGGAGATGATACATCCAGAAGTGCTGATAAAGCAGAGAGATGAGCAAATGAGTGCTGCACATCTATACAGTGACCTAACATTTGGTGGGTGTCATACAATTATTTTCCTCATGACAGGGAGTCTGAAAACCTGCAGGTAATTCAGTGTTGTTCAGCATTTATCTGTGACTTGGATTTGTTGTGGTTTTATGTTTCTGTTCTTGGTTGATTTTTCTGGCTTTTTCCAATGGTTATTGAAAAGGTTTTTTTGAAATCTGGAATATGAAACACATAGTGGTTCACCACAATTTTCTCAGTGCTGCTTTTGACATGTAGAATCTGCTTAGGCTAAAAAAAATAACAATTTATAGTCTCAGTAAACAGTGTTCAGTGGTGACCTTTCTGCTCAAAGGCTGTCTGCTCCAGACACCCTATTAAAGACTTCGGGATGCCTGAGACAGTCCCTGTGTGCCTTGGTACTACAGCAGGTCAAGGAACTCCTTTTAGTCAGTATGGAGATTCACTTTGTAGTGGCATTTCAAAAAGGCTGGGAGAGTTGCCCTGTACTGCACACACTTGGTAATTGCTAATTTCAGGTCTTTTCAGGGTAACTGATTCTGTAATGTAAATAAAAAATTAGGGTTGTGTTTTTAAACCGAGGCATAACGGAGCAAATGGAAAATTTACATTGTACTCACAGAAGATATTTATTAAGACTGAACAACAAAACAGAATTTCTGAAATGAGTTGATTTTTCTTCTTGAAAAAATGAAAAATTATATTTAAAAAAACCCCAAACCCTTGAGTTGTATTTAAGAATGTAAATATCAAGGGGATTTTTTAAACTTTACAAACAGTTAAACCTTCATTTCTTTATATAACAGAAATCATAGCAGAAAATACATGTAATACTGATAAATAATTTGCATCCTTAGATTTTAAAAATAATAATTGCCATGAAAACAATAATTTTATGAACTTTTTAAACATACGTATATATTATATATAAATAACAATTTAATACACTTATATGAAATTTTGGATGGATTTATACATTGTATACAAAAATAACCATTTTAACAACCATTTCATATTGGTACATAAGTGTAAATATAAAGCACCAATTTACTGCAGGGAGAATTCTCCTGAACAGGTTTTGAAATGTTTAAATTATCATTCTCAAGTAGGCTCATTGAAAATTTCACTGGCAGCATGGAGGCAGAGCAGGAGCGCATTGTGTGATCTCTGTGAATCACAAAATAAATCTCACTCATAAGCACATGCATGGAGCCCTGCAAGACACAGAGCACTTTGTGTCTGAGACACTTAAATCCCTGCTCACCTTAAAAGCATGGCAGGTGAGTAAGTGCTCTGCTGGCTCGGGGCCAGCACCTCCAGAAGTGACCTCAGAGGGTTGGGATCCCCTCCTGCCTCTGGTGTGAAGATGCCCTTGCTCCCAGCACAGTCCCATGAAGCAGCACTTCCTCAGCAATGCCCAGCCTTCAAGTACCATGGCAAGCTTAGAATACTTTTATTTTTCCCCTATGTCTTTCTGGAGGAGAAGGTAGAGTGCTTGGGTCTCGAGGAAAAGGCATGATGTATACAAAGGATTGTGCAGCATTTTGCTTCAGAGTATAGGTTTCAATGTTTTCCATTGTTCTCGATTTTTAGTGGTTTATTCAGGTTAGGTGAAATTAAAAAAAATATTTTATGAATGCTAAAAACATTTATAGGGGCCTTGTGCTCTAAGCATGTTTCAATACAAATTAAGAAACATAGAACAGGATCTGTACTTGGTCCTTTTGCTAAAGAAATATATCACACTCTTGTTTTTATTTTAGTTTGTCTGAGACACAAGATACTGAATATATAATGGGTCCTTTCAGTTTAGTTTTATGTATCAGGTAATTTAGGTTTTAATCTTTCCAGTTCATATTTCCAAAACATTTCCAGTTCTAGGAGAACATCAGCCAGTTGCAGACCTCTTAAACTGAACAACAGTTCTCAGCACAGCTCAGAGATGCAGGAAGAAGTGTTCCAGCTTTTGCACAGTATTGCATATTATTCCCATGGCCTTCTTCATATACATCATCATTAGTAAAACTAGAAAAGAAAAAAAGGTGGCCAAAAATACTCAGATTTAATTGCACCACTGAGAGGATAGAATTTAAATAATTTTTTCCCAAATTTTGTGGTTTATATTTGCTCTCGAGGCTTTTTTTCTGCATGTAGTTCTGTTGGTGTGTGGAGCTTGCTGACTCATATAAAATAGAGTTTATTATACAAAAATACAGTAAATATATCTCAAGGCAACAGGAAAAGCTCACTGTGCATTGTGTCTAATTGTTATTTATTGATGTGGGGGCCGCAGCAGGTCTTTACCATTTTAAAAATTGTTCTCATGAAAATATCTTCTTTTAATTTTTGCAAATCACATTTTCAGCTCTACATTGTGAAGGATGCAAAGCTTTAGATGATACCCGAAGACTTGACAGTATATTATGCCAGGGAGTGACAATTTAAAAAAAAAAAAAAATCTAGTTCCAAGTGTAAGTTTAAAAATGTAACTAAAAGCCTTCATCAAAGTTTAAAGAGCTTCTTGCGCTTTTAGCATCTGCTTATTCTGATTTATTGACAATGACACACCTAGCAACAGTCATTCCTGCTGAAGCAGTGAAGTAATGGACTTCAGGAGAAAAGGGGAAAAACAAGTAGGTGCTGCACACAGGAGAGAGGCCGCTGATTACAGACCACTAATTTGTTATGCACTCTGGCAAATCAGCAGTGATTCATATGACAAATAAGGAGAAAAAATTAACAGCTGTCATGTTGTGATGTGTTAATTTCCTGACAGTCTCTGCACTGAAGCCAATTACTGATTTAAGGGCAGGGAGAGAGAGCCCTGTTCAAGCTTCTAATTAGGCTTCTTTAAGACTAAAAGGATAAAAGCAAAAATAAGAGCAAGAGAATGAAGCAGGTAGCCCCAGCTTCATAAAGCATACATGCTTTTAAATCCTCAATTAAATAGCTTTAAGCTTAAGTGTGTTTAATATAAGAATTTAGAAACATTTATTCACTTTTATCCACGACCCTGTGTTTTAGTCTTTTGTGTAGTAATTGGGAGATTCAGGGAGCCCAGGGGTCTGCCTTGCCCTCCTCCTGCAGCCGTGCAGGTTCTGGAGGTGACCTGCCACTAAAACCTTTGTTTAGCAATGGCAGCACCTGCACATCAGCTTCAGAGCCAGCCAGTGCAAAGGGACATCAACAAATTCTTGCCCTTTTGGCCCTGAGAAGGGTCCTTGTAACTTAAAGGAGCCATAATTGCTGGTTAAGGGCTTGGCTCTGACTCCTACCCTTGCATAAGCAGCCCTGACACTCATGGAGGGCTGAAGAGCCTTGGGCCACGCAGGGAGCTGAGCTCATTCTGTGAGTGCCTTCACTGGCAAGGCACTAATTGGAAAGGAGAGCAATCAGCATCCAGCCTGATGGAGTCCAGTGAGAGGCAGGAGCTGCAAAGAAAGAGCCGTGTTGGGGAAATACCGAGGCACCAGGTGATTCATGCTATGCTCGTGAAAGGAGCCTGACTCAGTCCTGTAATGTGATGTACAGTCCCCAGCTGTCCCTAAAAGAGGCAAATAAACTGGGTATGGCATGAGGCATTCCAGTAAAGTAGCTGATTTTGTAAGAAATATTTTATTTTCTTAATGTAACACTTAAAAAATTAAACCCAGGTTTCCTGTCGACCTGCAATTTAAACCTAGGGTATAAAACTACCAACTGACTGTAAAGAGCCTTTGCCTTTATTTTTGGCATTTACTCAAAAGTGACGTGTGATATAAAAATCAGGAATTAGTCACTGAAAAGGAAGCATGGATTTGCTCCAAAAGGAAGGAGCATTTTCATCCACATAATATTTTAAATTTTTTATCTGCTATTCAGATGGTCGTGAGGAGCAATTTTACAAGTTGTTACCCAACTTTTTCAGGACTCTCTTCTGCTTTCTAAAAAGCAATTATAGTAAAAAATTTTGAAAAATTCACTTGTGTTTTAAAATTGGCAGCCATGTCTTATATTTACATTATGGCTCCCTTCATTTGGGTTTAAAATATAGCTCTTCCTTGCTTCAGGAATGGGAAGAAGAAGAACTTTACAGAAGAAGTTCAGCAGCAAACATGATGTGAATTCCTAAAATCACAGAAAGAAAGAAATATTTCTAATGAAGTTCTGCAGCCTGTATTGCAGGCCAGCCTCTCCAAAGACAGTATGATCGGCCCCAGCTTAGGCACCTGGTGGAAGCTGAGCTGCAACATTACAGAGTTTAGGATATTTAAATGATCCCAGACCAAAATTTCATATTTAAATGGTCCCAGACCAGTGTTATTTGTATTAGACTTCAATCAAACTGCTCTAGATATAAAATAACAGTTCTGATGAGTACATGGGATCAACTGGAGAATCAAGCGCTGGTGGGAAAAAAAAATGAAAATATGTGTGTGAACATGCCCTAAATTTAATGCTATCAAATAGAAAAAAACACATATGAAGTCAATGTGGTAAATAAGTGACAGTGGAACAATGCACAAGAGACTGGCTTTACTGGGGGAATCAGCTCAGAGGCATTTGAAATTCACAGCCTGCAATTCTTTCACCTTTATTTGGCAACTTTAGTTAAATAATAATTTTTGAAGGTTTTGAGCAATTGTATAATACAGATTTTGTGCTTTTATTCCTTATGTTTGAAGGATTTAGTGATCTAAATTAATGTCATTGGTTCTTAACCTGCTGTAAGTTTTCATGCTAGTAGGATGGATGTCCATTTGTAATAGTTATTAATAATTTTTGTATATTTCAATATAAGTGATAGTAGGTTTGCTGCTGTAAGAGCCAGTAAGACCTTTCTGACATTGATTTTGCTTGCAAGTTCATCCTTATTCTTGCTGGGATGGATAAAGGTAATTCAGTCTCTAGGCTTGCTCAATCCAGATCTACTATCAATTCAATTGAAATATGTCTACATTGAATGTATTATCTTTTTTGGAGGGATAGCTAAGTGAATTAGGCACATGCAATACTTATCTTATCACTGTCCAGGCTAACTTATACTTTATTGATTTATAGTGCCCTTCATAAGCACAAAGGTGTTCTCCTCTATTTTATGCCCATGGATTGCTCCAAGCACCTTTGAAATGCAGCCCCTTCTGTCATTAATTTGCTTTCATGGCTAATTATGCCTAGAGTCAACTCCTGGCTCAAAGCAGAGTCTTCAAACCCTTTTCAGGATTCCCTATTACAGACTGGACAGGTGATGCCTTTTTTGGGCTTACCTAAAGCCAGAGGCCAGACAGAATTAAGAGAATAAAATCGGATATATTTATTGAAGGGCCTTCAGGTACATTAAAGGCAGATGAAGCCTCCCCAAGGGGCTACATCCAAAATGGATGATGGTCACAAGTTTTTCAGACAATTATAAATTTGGTCCATTTACATATCAGGGGTTAATCCTCCAATTACAGCTTCAGGTAATGAAGTAATATTCCCCCAGTTTGCTCCTCCCACAATTCATTTTTGTTCATATTTTTGGAGTCTGAGGCTGTAGGGTGTCCTTGAGCTTCAGGCCTACAGGGATTGTTTTGTCTGACCAAAATGTGAAGATAGTAACTAACACTCTAGATGGAGTTTAGAGTTATACTTTAAAGCAGTACAGGATTTGAAAAATATAAAAGCTAAAATCTTAAGGCATCACAGGTTATAAGAGGCCAAATTCTGGTGTCTTTCCCAAGCATTGCTGGACTTGGGGAGCCCTGCAGCCCTGCACAGAAGCACACTGAGTGTTTAGTCCTGGTGTGACTCTGGCTCAGAGCCTCTGCTCTGTCTTGTTCCTTGCCAGGTGGTGTTAGACTGCACAGGGGCACTGGTGGAGCCAGGAGGAGACCTGTATAATCCCACACAGGGTCCACACAGATGCAGGAGGGGCTAAGATTCCTGCATGATCTTCCCAATTTCTGCTTCTGTAAAAAAGAGAGGGGCAATCTGACTCCTGGGGCATATTTAGTCCTCATCCCAGGAAATCTGTCACTGAAGTCAGTGGGTGTTTTGCCTGAATAAGTATTGAGTAAAGACTGAAGGCTTTGGCCTAACATTTATATCAAATATGGCCTTCCCAAATTCATTAATTTCAGTTTTAAAATTATATTGTCCATATCTCTTTTTACTGTCCCTGACCCCTTTTGCACACTCTCACCATTAACACTCCCAGCCACAGATATCTGGGAATGTATTCCATCATCAGTAATACATTCAACCTGACTCATATTCATAACCCACTCCAAGTTACTGGTATGAAGAGCATGGCCATGGGTTACTAAACATCGGATTTATAAAATGTGAAGAAAGAAATATGCTGCACTTAAAAGTATCAGAGCACATTTTGCAATGTGCTTGATCTCTTACACGTGGTCTCGTGCCACAGTCTGCATTAAAAGCAATTAATAATACCAACTCCTGTGTGAGAAGAACTGCTGGATTTTACCTATTCTATATATTTTACTTTCCATGTGATGATGAATAAATTAATCCCATTAATATTTAATTAACTTTAAGTTGAAAGGTGACATCTAACTTAGTCAACTTACTGTTCTGTAGCTAGTTTAACTTTGGGTCATGTGATTTTAATTCTTTCTGTTTGACCAGGTGACTAAAGGGAAAAAGAAAAAAAAAAAGAAAGAAAGGGAAATGCACAGATTAATTTCATTCTTTAACCTTCCTAATGCATCTGCTTGCTTGCATCGAGTCGCAGACAGCAGATCATCACATGATTTATAGTAGTGACCGCTGCCTGCATCTCTCAGGCTAATGACACATACACTAAAGTCATTGATTTGTATGAATAGCCTCCGCTCTTCATTTATCACAATTTAATGTAAGAGTTTGCAATGCAGAAAAAAATTTCACATGGGAAGCATGGCCCCACAGGCCTGACCGCTAAGCAGTTATGAATCATTTGCTGCCTTTTAATATATAGACTGTTCCATTCCTGAAAATGGCCTGTAAGGTCGTGTTTCTTTACAGAACACCACTACAATTAAAATCCAAAAGTAGATGTTTTAAGATAAAGCGGGTATGAAACATGGCAAATTTAAACCTTTGTCAGCCTCTCTGTTTTCTATTTTCTTAAATGCAACATAAAAAGCCAATTTGATCATTGATGTAAGCAGGGACAATCCATTTAACTTTAGCAGAGCTGGTTTTGTTAATCCAAATTTGGCCCATCAAGTTTATTGATCTGCCTGTGTAGTGCATAAAACTCCAGTAAGAATACTCACCTAAAATCAGAAAAGCACTATGAACAAGTACGATTTGGTAAATTGTTTTTACCTCAAGATAAAAAAAAAATCAAGTTTAAGTTAGAGGAGAATTCATAGTTTTGCAAATATATTCCTTAGGGAAACTTAAAATAGTTTTTTTTTGTTTGAGTTTTTTTGGGATTTTTGTCTTTTAACAAAAGCTGAAAATCCTAATGAATTCTAGTTCCTACATTGTTTGGTATGATAATTTTAAACAGACATGACAGGTCAAATGTAAATTGTAAAAAAATCTCTTTTTAAATTATTCTATTTATTAGTATAGGTATCATCCAAGCCATTATTTCAAAATTATAAGTAAGAATGAAGAAATAATTAATTCTTTAGTAGTGTTCTCAAAGCAAAAATGAAGTACCAGATGTTGATTTCTGATTTATCTGTAATAGAGTGAAAAATAACTGAGAGGATTTAACTGTTTTCCTTATAGAAGAATAAGTATAACATTAATAATCAAGTATGGTATTTGAAAGTTTAAAAAAAATCTGCTTTTTTTAGTTTTACACATATGATTGTATACATATGATCATTGTTGACTGTAAAAGGTGCTGTGTCTTCCTTGGGACAGCTCCTCTTTGTACAGAAATTAAAGGTTTTTTTTTTGTTTTAAATATGAGTTCAAAAGCCTATCAGTGTTTTGGAGTTCTCAATGCAATCTTACTGGTCACAAAATCACTGTTTTCACTGGAAAAGGAAAACTAAATGAGTGTTTGTGCTTCCAGAAATAAGTGCTTAACAAACAATGTCACTAACTTCTGAGGGAAATATGTGCCTTATGTTCCAGTACTTGCAGGAGTCTCAGTCCACATGACATATTTTCATTTTTCTCAGGTAAAAAAAATCATGAAA
Organism: Ammospiza nelsoni; assembly: GCF_027579445.1. Taxonomy (NCBI): domain Eukaryota; kingdom Metazoa; phylum Chordata; class Aves; order Passeriformes; family Passerellidae; genus Ammospiza; species Ammospiza nelsoni. The sequence goes on from NC_080645.1 coordinate 6,989,289, forward strand.
TGAAGGGAAAATATATGCAGTATCACAAGACAAGGGAACCAGGTATCCCAAGCATTTTAAACTTTTGCCTTTATTTCATAAATTTTAAATACTGTTACATTCTAAAGAGTTTGGCAATGTTGTTAGATGTGCAGAAAAAGTGTGATAAAGCTTCTATTGTGTCAGCCACTGACACTGCCAAGTTATTTTCCCTTAAAGATACACTTTGTATGCAAATGTATTTCAAAGATTGAAAACTAGGAATTTTCTGAATTTTCTTCGTCTTGTATTGCTTGACAGGGACCATGTGTTAGACTGCCAATATTTAAAAGAAAGAAAAAAAGGAGTATTGTAATGATGACACTGAAAATTTTCCATTTTGCCTCTAGATATTTTTGGTATAACCAATCCTAATTTTTTTTTTTTTTTGTTAAGCATATAATTCAACCAATTTGTTATCAGAATAAATCACCCCATGGTGAACATCTCATAGCTGGGATGAATCAGTGCAATCCAAGAACATCAGTCAGCCTTGAATATTCCAAAATAGTTGGGTTTGTACAGTCTGTCATGCAATAGAACATGCAATTTTTTGTATGTAGAAGAGGTCAAGTAGTCCTGGTGCAAGATTGGCTCCTGGTGAGGGTTCTCCTGGCTTTTCCAGGAGCTCCAAAACCCAATCCTTACACCCAAAGTAGTGGCAGAGGTTTTCACTCCAGAGCTGAGCTGGGCCATGATAAGGCTCTACAGTTCCTCAAGAGGAACAAAATGTTCCTCTACTCATTTCTGGTAGGAAGATGATATTTATCTATCAGGGATATTGGATATTTAATGTTCTGACATGTTAAGCTGTCATGCCAGCAGTACTTTTATACATGGCTACTGTCTGTGTAGTTATTTATTGTCTTTGTTTAAAATATGTCTGCAATTTTAAAGCCTGCATTCAGTATTTTTCAGATGCAAACCAATCTGGGTTTTGTTTCAGGATGTGGCAGTACTTTGCACAGACTGTTTAGCTGCTGTAGGTGTAATGTATTAAATTGTGTATGTACACAGTTTATTCCCACTTATTCATAGCAGACTGAAAACTATGTTAGAAAATTGTAGAAGAAAATATTGAATTTTGCTGTAGTGTTAGAGAAGTACTGACAAAGGCCCCAACAATTATTCATGTTTTATATACCTTTTTACTCTGCCATTCCCTGCAATAATATAGTTCCAGTCCATTAGTACCTGCCACATCACCTGTTTTACCTATAACTTCTTGGCAAACAATTCAAGAAAAAACCCCTAAAATTAGAGATAACCTATCACAGCCTGCAGGGTCTTACTTGCATGTGTAAATATATAAACAAATCATGTTTTACTGCAAGGGAATATGCTTCAAAATGGAACTGACAACATGTCTGCAAGAAAATACAAATATAAGAACTAGGGAGAGGAGGGTATTTTGACTTCATGCATGAGTTTGATATGAGACACCTGCTTAGTTCCTGAACTATCTAAGCGGCAGTGTGGAAGCAGGATAAGCCTTCCATGTTTTTTTTCAAGATTATGGCCTTTTATCTATATGGGGAGGTACCTGGCACATTTCTCAGGCTTCTGAAAAATAAAATAATGACATAATGTAGAGCTCTGGGACTTGGGAGATCCAAGCAGGCAGTCTGATCTTATTGTTGGAGAAACAAGTGCCAAAATTCCCCACAGACTTCTGTGAGAGCAGAGTCTGCATTTGAAGGTAAATTTGGGTGGATGGTTGTTTCCTGGAAGATTTTATTATTTCAAAGTGCAGTTGTGTTCTGGCTTCCAGGAAATAAATAAGTATCTGTAATTGTTTTTTAATATAATTATGTATATAATCTACATATTCTTAGGGAGTGAAGGTCTGATGAAATGTGGGTGTCATGCTCCCAAATGCCTTCTCCAGTTTGCTGTGAAGCGGCCCTGAAGGAGGTGAAGCCAAGGCTTGGGGCTCCTCCAGCTCTCCACCAGCCTGGCACGAGGCTCTCTGGAAACTGGGGGAGCAAATTTCAAGGCAGCCAGTGAGATGTCACCTAGTGCAGTGAGTATAGCAAATGGTTATGTTTAAAAATAATTTCAAATTGCACTGAAGATCTGTAATCCAGATTCTGGGCTGCATCTGCCAGCTGTAACTTGAGAGAGGAGCTGCTGAAAGCAGCTGTGGGCTGAGGGTGACCTCAAAGGCACCAAGCAGCCCAGTCACCTGTGCCTGCAGGTAAGGGAAGAATCTTCTGTCACAGCCTTTCCAGAAGGAAAAACTGCACCAGTTGGAGCCAAGTGAATCCTTTAGTTTGAAAAAGACATTTAAGATCTTAAGGTGTGGTGGCCTTTAAGTTATTTTCTGCACTATCAATAATGCAAGTTTTAGTTTGTTTGTCCTGTGTGTAGTGGAGCAAGATGTGAGAAAAGCCTACAGGAGAGGGTTTGTTGTAGTTACTGCTGACACCACATTCATTCAGGCTGCTGGATAAAAATGTGGTCATGTTGTAGCATTCCATGTAGCCTCCATGAAATGAGATATGCTTCACTTCCTAGTCTGAACTGCAGTCCCTTCTTGTCACCCTTCACTTTGGAGGTGGCTGGAGTTCATTGTAGGTTTGTGACTCAAGATCATGCATGAATGTGGTGCTGTGAAAGATGAGTTCAGTTCTTGGTAGAAAATATTAACAGAACAAGGAAAAGGGTAGAAAAGGTTAAAAACCTAGAAAACCTTCTTTGATTTTAATTCCTTGGGATCTTTAGAGCAAAAGCACACAGCAGTGTATAGCACTTCATCTTTAAAGTCATAAAATGATCTGGCTGAGATGAACATTCCCTTTGAGTTCAGGTTCATGATGCTACTTCTGAAAGTATTTCCAGAACTGCAGAATGGCTATTAGACATTGCTGTTAATACTAATGGGGATAATAGGTCTGTTAAATGAGGTCCACCAGCATTAACTTTGAATTTTCTGGAGTTTGGTGAGATGTTTAAAATGTTCTTATCACCTTGGTATCTGAGCATCGTGCAACAACTGTCAATTCATTTTAATTTTCTGTTTAAAATACTTTACATAAATCTTGAATTTTTTTGAAATCTACACAAAGCACATTGTTTAGCCAGGAGATTGGAATATTTTCTTTTTCATCAGTTGCATTCTCTTGGGTGCATCTGTCTCAAATGTCTCTCCTGAGAATGAGCACCAGAGGGTTTGGGTTTGTGTTAATTATTTGAGACTTTCAGAAACCTCTATTATTTACTTGCTAAATGTGTATTTCCCTAAGATTATAATAATTTTTTTTTTTTACTCCTTCTTTCTAGGTTTTGTTCATAACATTATAATTATTCCTGTCATAGGTTCTTATTACTTTATGTCTGGGTGCCGTTGGTACACTTGCTCTAAAAAAACCCCAAGTGTTTTTTTGAACAAAAGAGCCCAAATTTTAGCCCTGATTCAGTGGGGCAGGCAGCCATTTGGCTGTTTCCAGGCACATGCAGCCAGCTGGACTAACCACATGCCCATGGGCAGCTCTGCCATGCTCAGTCCTGTGCTGCTGTGGAGATGCAGCTTCCAAGCTGCTGCTGGCTGGGTTCCAGCTGGGTGGCTGCACAGGAGGCACAGCTGGCATGCAGCTGGCTGCACCTGGCTACCTGGGCATGCCCTGAGGCACAGCTGCACTGCTGCAGTGGGCTGCTCCTCAGAAAGCTGTCCTGACCCACCTGAATGGAATGGGTATCTGACAGCTTGTCACAGGTCAGCAGTGCCATGCCCTGGCTGCCCTTGTGACAGGCTAGGCAGGGCATTTCACACAAGGAGGGAGACTGCTGAGATGGGCCAGAGACATCTAGGAGTGAGCTCTGTCCTATTCCGTATCAGGTTCTGCAGGACATGCATCACACAAGCTATACAGGGAATCGAAGAGCTCCTTACCAGTGTTCAGAGCAGAGGGAGATGTGATTTGTAACAGGAACCTGTGGTCATTCTGTTTCCTTTCTCTGCTCCTACAGCTCACAGGATTCCCTCTTGCACTATGAGTAGGGACATACAAAAACTGATACTTTTCTGTGTTGCAGAAGAGGAACATAGGAAAATTTCATGGGCCACACCTACTTTGCTATTTCCTTAAAGTCAGTACTCATTGTAAAATATCTAAATTTCACTGAATTTAATCAGGCATCTACTTCATACAGGTTTTGGGGCTTTTTTGTTCAGTGCCCAGTTCTCTTTCCTCTAGTCCATAGCTGTGTGAAGAAATAAGTTCCCAAAAATATTCATGATAATTAATCTTTACCAAGACAATTTCTTTCTATACAGTCATAATTTTGGCTCAAAAATACAATAAAACTCTCTGAAAGAAAAGTATCATGCCTTTCTTCATTTTATTTGTACGCTGTCCTCTAATAGACATTCTTATCTGTTGTAATTTATTTACTGAAATACTTTGTAATTTTTTTTTTCTTGTAGAAAAGTGTTAGCCACAGCAGAACTTTCTCCCTTACATTTAGCTATATCAGAAACCTATTTCTATAAAAAATGTTGAATCTGTGCATTATTGTCCAAATTCTAAAGATCAACCAAAACCAGTGTGTATTTTTCCAACAACTTTTATAAACAGTCTCCAAGTTCAATTTGCTATTATAATTATTACAATTATATGGTTGATTAATCCTTGTCTGGAAAAAAAATCCACCTTGGAAGCTTTTCACATTTTAGCATGGGGTAGTGCTGTCCAAGAGAGCTGAGCAGAGGAATTTCTATCAAGCAGGTGTTACTGTGGAGCAGTGAGGGTTTTAGGGGTGCAAGGAGAAAGCAGAACACAAACCCTCCCAGCCTTGGCAGCTCCCTTGGGAGCAGTGACAGTTCCAGGCAGCTCCATCTCATCCCATTGTGTCCCCAGCCCTTCATTTCTCCTGATATTTGCCACCACTGGCTCTTGTGCACCCACGTGGTCACTGGATCACTACATTTGCTCAGCCAAAATGCCTGCCCTCCTTTTCCCTCCCAAGCTTGTCTCTATACCAATCCTCCCTTCACTATTTCCTTCCTGCTACAATTTTGCCTCAGTCTCCTCTTTTCCCCAAAAAAACCCTGCAAATGCTTAAAAACTGGCAATGTATAATAGGCTTCAGAATATGTTCATAAACTACCTATGAAAATAAAACCCTACCTATGAAAATAAACACACATGAGCTGAATCAGCAATTGTTACTTGCAACTATTTGATCCTCTGTGTGGCTATTATACATAGCCATCACAAAGGAAATAAAAAATATTTGATGCTCCATTTCCAAATTCACTGTCTATCCTGCTTGCTGAAAAACAAAGCTAAAAATCCCAATCTGTTGCAGTATTAAAGTATTTGCTGGGCAAGTACTGCAGAAATGTCCATTGTGGTACACTATCAGTTGCTTTCACAGCTCCTGCTCAGGATATTTCCTAAAGATTTAGAGTGTCAGTCTAGAGTCTGGAAATACTTCATGGAAAATAATAAGAAAACCAAAATACAAACCAAACTGAAACAAAAGAAAAAAGAGTCAAAATATGTTCTGCTATATAGTGCTTAATACTAGAAGATCTGATTGACACCTGGTCTGTTGAGTTCTTAGAAAAACCAGCAAAGGCAACTGTAGCAAAGATGTACAGAAAAAAAAAAAATCATTCTTTCACAAAATATGAACACTGCTATGAAATCAAAATCTGTCAAACTCAGCCTGTCCCCCTAAACTGTTTGGGAATGCTACCTGAGGTAAGCTACTCAGCAAGATACAATTTTAGAGAAACAATGATATATTTTTCTTACATCTTTGGGTTTAGATGTTTTTACAGTTTCTCCACTGTAGTCTGATAGACTACTGTAGAACTGACTACAGCAGGTCTCCCTAGGCCCTATCAAAAATCTCTTCACCAATCCCTTCCTGCTGCAGTTTTTGTCAATGCTGCCCATAAATCCACATAATCTCATATCCTCTTTCATACTTGACTGTCTCTTCAGCTATCCTAAAACAATCTTTACTGAGCTCATGTTCAGTGGCTAACTTGGCCTCATTTCCTCCAAAAGAACTAATGGGACAGGACAGCTTCATTTCCATTTTTCAGGAGCATTATGACATGGTGGTCACCTGGATAAGAATAGCATGTATCAAGATTTTGAAACTATTGAAGACTGTGGTCATTTTCTCTGAGGAGAAAGCAAGCTCATCTTCCTCATGACACCAAGCATAGCATGGGGAAGGAGGGATAAAATTCCCAATATCCTTCTGCCTGTTTTGATGAGGTTGCATAAGAATCCATCATGGTTTGTTTTGCTAGTGATCAAACCTTGTCTAAGAGCTGTACAGACAGACTGTAGCAAAATTAAACACTTTGAAGATTTTCTTAATTAACTTCCCCCCTTCCCCCAAGAGACTCATCTTTCTTCATCTCCTCAATGAAGAGAATAAAAGAATAGGATTTCTGGCCCCTGGCTCTTTCTCTTACCTACCTGAAGACAAGAAACTCAGGTGCCATTTTACTGTCCAATATTAACTGTGAGGAAAGTGCTGAGAAGGTGAATTAATTGAGTGTGGGCTGCAGATGAGTTGAATAACATCACACACTGACACGTACTGTTCATTAGATTTCTTGATGCAAAGGTGGTTTCTGCAATAATGGTACCCATGTTTTAATCTTATCTCTCAGGCTTGGGGAAGGAAGATAAAGCACTCTGCTGTGTAACTGAACTGCTTCATAGGTGCTAGAGTCCTGAGAAATGTTCTTAATACCCTTCCCAATGGCTCTAGCACATCTTAAATTGCTTTACAAGAAATTCAGCTTAAATTTCATCACTCCCAAGGCACCTGGTCATTTGCAAAATCAGGTTGGTGTACATCTATTATATAGATTAAAAAACAACAACAAAACAAGACTAAGTAAGTTTGGGTGTATATAATTAACTACAAGGATATTGCTCATTTTCAATTCCCTTATAAACACTTCTTATATTTTCTTTGCTTTAAATGCAGAACTCCTTAAAGAGGTGGAGAAAAAAAAATCAGTTCTCACCCACTGTTCTGAAAAATGGATCCTGTTCTGTTCCCGTGGCACTGGCTGATGCTTGTTTCAGTTACTCAGCATGATGCTGTAATGGAAGAACTGTTTAGACTGAAGCTCCATCTGCTTATCAGCGAGAGGCTGCAAGCCTGAGCCACACTCCACTGCATCTGCTGGTGTGGGGAGAAGGCTCTGCAATGGTGTGTGGGAGGAGCAAGAGTCATGGCAGTGAAAGGAATGTGAGGTAGAGCCCTCTCTGTGGTGTTCTGGTTGGCAGACTGGAGTAGCAGCCCCTCTGAGCAGGTGTGGAGGGAAGCAGTGGCTGCTTCTCACTGTACCAGGCAGCAATCAGATTAACTTTGTGTGGAGGTGAGGTGGGATAAGAGGGAGTTATATGGGATAAGATCTGGTATTACCTGAGGATAAAGAGAGTTTGGCAAGACACGTGCATATATGGAATACAGCAATGCAAGGCCTATGACCTTACAGAAATTTGAGTAAAACAGTTTAGTAAGATGAGACAACATTAAAGGGATCAAAGCTGACTGATATGGGACCTGGAGAGAGAATAATCTGTCAGAGACAGTGAAGACACAGCAAGGTTCCATGGGAAAATAAGGAAAATCTTGGAGAGTGTAAGGTGTGAAGGAGGGAGATGGAGTGTGTCAGCTGTGCTGAGTCTGGAAGAACAAAGACAGCTTTGGGATAAAGGGATGAGGAGGAAATCCTTTTCCCCCCAGTGAGCAGGGGAAAAGCATCCCTGGCACGTGGGTTTGGCCATCCACCCTCTCTGGGTGCAAAGGATGGGCACAGTGGTTTTATAATGCTGAGGAAAGTGAGAGAAGCAATACAAACATGTGGCATAGGCTTTAGTTGGGCCTTTCCACATTTTTGGGAGTGAAAGGCTTTGCACATTGCCCAGATAGGCATGGCACTGAGATGTGTCTTCAAGGAACAGGAGGAAAGAAAAACTGAATTTCAGCTGTAAAAGATGGCAACAGGAGGAGCTGGATGCTTTTACAGAGCTCACAACTCAGAGATTAAATTTGTCCTTACAAAGGACCCAAAACTACAAGCCACCAGAATCTTGTAACAGCATTACCTTTGTGGATGTTCTTAAGATGCAAGTCTTCATGCTGCAATTCTTGTGTTATGAATCTAACTCGGACTGGGAGATTTTTTTTCTGATTTTCTATATTTAAGGTGAGAAAAAATATTTTAGCCTTTGTTTACAAGCAATGCTGTAAACTAAAATTTAAATTTAAAATCTACAAAGTTAAGAAATCACAATTTGTGCAGAATTTTCTGCTGCTACCCTATTCATCCTTATTTAACAGTAGTGCATTTGGTAACAAAGAGAAAACTTGCACAGCCTTCATACTCCTTGTCTTGTCTCCACCATTTCATGGCGCTGTCATAGGCACTACTATCCTGTGTGTCACTCCACCTCATTCTGTGCTTTCCCACTCTGCAGATAACAACTGGTCTCCACTGGGATTGATTTACATATTAAACATTAATTATTTTCCTCTCCTTAGTTATGCAACATCTCTGTGCCTGGCCAGCAGCAAGATGTGGTGAAAACTTCAGTGCTCGGGCCTGGCGTATTTCTGCTGCTCGTGTCAGCCCTCCCGGGTAGTGCAGGAAACAGTATCTCCCAAACCTGTCAAATCTATCACTCTTCTAGTTCAAATGTTGACAGGCCTTGGTAAAGCACTCTTTAAACAGATCTGTTCTCTGTCACTGCCATGACAGTAATACATGAATCCACAATCACAATGATTTTAGAAACAGACAGACAACATGAACTATAAAAGCCTGATCCTGTTAGAGCTTTCTTGGATGAGTATTTTAAAGGCAATATTTTTGTGCTAACATTTTTGAGAGTATTGCATGTCTCTGATCCTGAATCTCTTGTTTCTTTTTGATATCTTGATCCCTTATCTTAACTCCTTAAATATTCATTTTTCTTGTGGCTACCTCAATCTATTTGCTAGATATTTTCAATGCCTTTTACTGGAGATGTTGCCATGTTGTATCTAGATATCCAATAATGTGGTGAATTGCTACTCCCACTGAGCTGAATGCCAAAGTCACAGCAGATGTTGTTTGAAAGAAGGAGGCATTTATTATCTCATTGGACATTAAAGATAGAACCATATTTTCTGTAAGAAGAATCTGATGGCAGAAGAAGCCCTCGAGTGCTAATAACATGCCATAACAAAACTGGGTTGGAGATGCCAACAATATCTGTGACCATGGATGACCAATGGTATGTGGAATTTCTGATTTGACTGTGTAGAAGTGCACTTGAAGCATTAGCTAAGTCAAAAAATATGGGATTTTAAGCTCTCAGGTCCATTGTACACTTCTCCTAGTAGCTGCAGTCTAAACTTCTGTGCTGTTTTTTAACCCATGTTCCTGAATATTTCTAGTGTAGATATTGTTAACATATGTTACAAAATGAAATTTCTGACTCATGAATGACCAAAGGAAATAAGTTTCTGTTTGGGTCAGGAAAAACTGTTTTGCCACCCACCATCTCATGAGCTGAGTGTTTACCAACTGGGCCTTAGTGATTTACCATTGTAGGTTAGTAAATACTAATATTTATCTTTAACAGAGCTGATACTAAACCTTCATGAGTAGGAACAATATGTCATTATGATTAAGCAATGTTTTCTGAATTTTCACAGCTCTGTGAACTGTTTCTGATGTTGTTGAGGACTTGTTACCTTGAATTGGATGTGTTCAATATGGGCACCCTAATGGCCATATTTAATTTTCTCATATTTCTGAAAGATCTTCCTAAAGTTTGAACATTAAGAGCACAATGCTTCAAGTACAGAGATAATTCTGGTCTGAGGATAATATGTTCAGAGGAATATCGGTTTGAAAAAAGTTGTGGATTTGTCTAAAAGTTCAAAGGATCCTTTAAATTGTTATCATTTGCATTCTGAAGCTTTTAGTGGTTTTTTTGTGTGACTGACTATGCACCAAATTTGAAATTCATCCTGGCCATAGCAATGGGTAGGCTAATGTCCATATTGAAATATTTGGCATTTTGGTGTCATTGTAAATAGCATTACAATTTTTACCAAAATGTTCATTGATTCCATGTATCTATTGCATCTCAGGCTCTGTGCAGATGCTTCACATTTCTCTCTTCACGTATAATGCTAATTTTTCACAAAAAAAGATTAAAAGATCAATAGAGGAGCATTTCTTTGCCATTTTCTCCAAATTACCTTAAAATTTTAGGTATATATAATTGAAATATAATTACCAAAAGAGTATCAGTAGCATTTAAGTTTCTAGCGGGTAAGCAAATCTGGCTGTTTCATAATGTTCAGGTGCATAGCTGTTATGAGATGAAGGCATAAGTAACTTGTCAGTTCCTTTGATACCATAATGTTTCCCTAATGGAACCATGGAACAACATTAGACAGATTTCCCAACACCTCCCAGAAGGGTGGATAAAATGCAGTTTCTCATGATAGTCTTCTCTGTGTTTTAATATGAACTCTTTTTCCTGTAGTACCAGTAGCCTATATGCAGTGTTTTCACCCCTTTACAGACTGATAATGAGTGAATGTTCATGTGGTCTGTTGCACAACACTAAGCTCTTATTTCACTGTCTGCAGTTATGTTCAGTAAGTACAATATGAACATCATCTCAATTAACAGAGTACCTTCAGGGCTTTTCTTAGCCAACTATTCTAGCACGCTTGTCCATACTGTCATCAGCACCTAATCAACTAATGATGGCTGAAAATGAGGAAGGCCAATCCCAATAAATCCAAAGGATAGTAATTTTTCTCTTTTAATGCCCTTCTCCCTCCTTCTTCCTTCTTCCTACAGCACATTGCAGTAAATTAATGTCACACTGGTTATTACAGTAGCGCTGCTATGGCAAGTATTCAAGCAACGGTCCTCGAATATTTTACCTCAGCATTTATTTGTCCATAAAATAAAATAGGATTTATTGCAGTACTCTCTGGTTTGAGGACTGCATGGACACCAGCTGTGACAACTCCTTATCTCCACTGCAGGTAAAGATATAGGGGATGTTTCCCTGAAGCTAAGGAGAAACAAGGAACGTGGAAGTCAGTCAACTACACAGTCACACAAATTGATAAAATAAATAAATATGAGAATTTAAAAAAATCCTTATTTGTACCTAATAAGAACTTTAAAAAAAAAATTCAGTAATTTTGTCCTTTAAAGGTCCCAGTAAATTAAAAGGGCAATCATTGCTATGAGGATTGCTGTGTCCAAGTCAGATATAGGATTTTGGGACTGAAAGATGGAAAGGTAAATGTGAGGAATTATTGTTGCAATCTTTATTCAGAAAAGGAATTACAAACAGAAAAAAAATATCTCAGTCAATACAATTTTACAGTGGTTTATTGTTAGTGTTGTTCACATAAAAAATAGATGGTTTTGACTACTTAAAAGGCTCCACCTTAAAGAAAAAAAAGCTCTCAGATTATAAAACATAGGTTCTGAAGCCAGCCCTGTGGAGATGTGACTGCTGGCTTAGAGATATTCATATTTTCAGCTGCATGTAAATTTCTGCGTGTCATTAACATCTCTGAGCTCTGTAATTAGGTCTCTCCTGATCTGGTTATAGTTTCTGTACATTATGAGTATGTAAGCCTCTCCAGGGAAGAACAAGGCCAGCCTTACAGGGTTCCCCCTTTCTGTGCCACAATTTTGCTCTTATCTTTAGCAAGTACATCCTAGCAACTGCTTGCTTGGAGGTTACACTGAGATCCCAGGGAAGGGCTGTAAAGCATTATCAGTCTTTGCCAGCACGAGTCTCTACCACTGCACCAAGGCTAGAGCACCTCCTTCCTTCACAGACTCTCTGCTTTTCCCTACCTGGCACTCCTCATTTTCAATATATTCCCTTATATATATTTTTTATTCCCCAAATTGCTCTCCAATTTTCAGTTATAGTTATGATTCTATTTTTGCATCCTATATTTTTTTCTTTTTTTTTTGGTAAGAGAAAAAGATTTTCCTACAATGTGAAATGCGTATCCAGAACTCTAGCTGTGTTTGAAAGAATGTTCCTTCTGAATAAATAATGTCTCAGGAAATGAAATATAACATATAAACCAAACTGTTTGTCTTTCTGTTCTGCTTCTCACTGGGAAGCACCAGAGAGTTCAAGTACAAAGAGAAAAGTGGTTTATTAAAGGATGCTTGCATTTGGATTAGTTTGTTCTGAAAGCCTTGTCTTGTAGCATTATATCCAGGAAATGCTGTTCTCGATATAAGGAAGTGCTCATTCCATGGGCCTGGCTCTTTTTTGATTTTTCTTGAATGAGGTTTCTGCTTAGGTATAACAAAATATTGGATAATGAAGATAGAAAACCAATAAAGAGTAAAAAAAATTATACGGAATTGCTTAGAATGAATTCTGTGTGTAATTACTTGCATTTTTGCTAACTACTGTATAAACAACCCTTTTAACAAGGCAAATTGGAAACGTGAAGACAAATCAGCTTAGGGATAGAGCTTCAATTTATTACACAATGATAACTGAAAACTTTGTTTCTGCTGCGTTGCAGTCAATTTCTACTGAGCTCACACTCTGAATGTGTGATTAATCATATGAGCACTGGGGTTGCCAATAAACACCAAAACCTTAAAACTATAACAACTTGCTCATTTTGTGCGGTCATTCCAACTAGCTAAACAACAGAAATTGTCAATGTACACCAAGATCAATGCTCTGGGGTCTCTACATAAGATTGATTTCCCTCTCTGAGGATTTTATCTCTCTCATCAACAAAAACATTTTGTCCTCCCTAAATAATCCAATCGAATGCCATCCTCCTGTGGAACAGTGAGAGGTTTAAATTGTTTGGATTAATCTCTGCTTTGAGGTGGCCTGGAAAGTCTCTGTAACTTTGTCAAATATAGCCTGGAGGGAGAACTGCTGTGGTTTGATATGTGCTAAAAATAAACAAATAATGAGAGTGTCTAAAAATCATATTGTGCTTTAAAAATAATATGTGTGTGAGATAATATTTTTTTAAAGCTCTTGCTTCTAATACAGAAAATAATAATTGTTGGTTTATTCCTTCTTGGTAGGGCCTACCAGCTCCTCTCTGCTGGAGATGGGGAAGGAGACTGGGAGCTACAGGAACAGATTCAGGGGACAGAAGCCCACAGAGATCTTCCCCAGAAGATGAGTGGAGCAGATCAGAGATGGGACTGAAGGAACTGTCACCACCCACAGCCTTCTCCTGCTCTGCACAGTGAATGCACAGGTGAGATTTAATAGAATTCACATTCTGATTCTCTATGTCTCCTTCAGAAGGTAATTTTGGACATTTTTAGTTGAGAAAGACCAAGCAGAAATGTTGTTTCAAAGGAGCCTTGAGGCTCAAGGGAACCTCAGTAGGACAAGCTGCAGGCAGCAGCCTGGAAAAGACCCCCAGAGCATGGATGTCTGCTTTCCATGGTTTTCTTGTCCATTATGCAACCTTTCTGTGAGCTGCATAACACTGTAAGTTGGATGAATGGAGATTTTGTGATCTTTATCCAGCATGTTCTGGAAGGAATATAGAGCTCAGACACAGGTTCCTAATTAATTCTGTGTTTGCTTTAATTGAGGTGCAGCGAGGCAATCAATTTGTATCCCCAGCAAGTACTTATGATATTGCATTGTTTATTTGTACTTTAGGTGCTTCTGGAAGCATTGGCCAGCAGCTCTCCATGACTGGCACCCCACAGCAGAAGACCAGGGTCACCTTGCCTAAGCAGGTGATAGAGCAGGTGGATTGCACTTGGAGGCTGCAGACTGTACACATGAGCCAGGTTGGGAAACAGTCTTTGTTGGAATTTTGTGCTGAGATTTCCTGAACAGGGGCAGGCCTGTGTCATCCTTCATCTTTTCAGGGCTGTGGTGAGCAACTGTTGTTTAAATGTTGGATTGAAGGAACCAAAATGATGGCCACATAGGCTGAGCATGACTTGTTTCCATCTTGGACTGGTATTAGCTCAGAAATGTTAAAAGAAATGTGCTGAACGAGTCTCTTAAAGTGGAATTATTTTTAGTTAGGTTATGGGTTATCTTAGGCTCAAACACCAAAATGGTAAACTGGTTTTGAAGGAATTGAATATTTATTTAGAAACAGGCCAAGAACAGATTGCTCTGGAATTTCTAAATACCCTCAGAGTATCTGTGGTTTGAGCTTTGCCGTGCTCCAAATATAAACTTATTTTTACTCTTCTGTTGCAAAAAATTCCCCTTTGTAAAGCTGTAAAACAAGTCTTACAAATGTCATTGTACATACCAGTGTACATTCAATTTGAAAATGAAAATATTTTCAGTAAGATGAAGCATGAATTTCTCCTTTGTAAACATTTGAAAGCCAGAAAATGCTATGAAGGTAATGACTGAAGGAAGGAAATATCACTTCATTCCATTGAAGCCTAAAAATAAATTTGAAGGGATATGCCTACTACTATGAGGAGTACATATGGATTTCTTGCTGACATTAGTCCCCAAATTGAATGTCAGACTCAGCAAGAGTGAGGGGGGAGAGAGGGCTGTGCATGGAGGGGAGGCCAGGAGACTAAATTTAGTATTAGAAGGGCAAGATGAAACATCATGATTATCATTAGGAAAACCTCTAAACCATATTTGTACATTGTCTTGGGGCAAATACAAGTGTCACATGTTAACAAAAGGCAAAAATACCACACCATGCTGTTGTGCCCTGAGGGCCCTCTCTGCTTAACAAGATGATGTTGAGGAGTGTGCATGCACTCCAGAAATTTATGATTTCCTTGAAAGGCAGAGATAAGTATTTTCAAGTCTCTCACACACAAAAGAATAAAATGAAGTATTAGTGATGAATGTTGGTAGATGACTGTGCCTGAAAGTCCACTCATAGTTTTTTTCAAGTAGATATATAACAACAGATGAATATGTAATGCACTAAGATTCTGTGCTTTATAAACAAAGGAATAAGTAAATATCCTATATCTATTTTGGTATTATTTTGAAATTAAGTCAGAGGGTGAGGAAGACACTTGACAGGCACTCAGATTAATGTATTCACCTGGAGGCCACTGGAAAAATTAAAAAACCTTCTAAGTTTGCATCAGAATGGCTAGAAAATGGCTAGAAACATCTTCCAAACTGCCAAAGAGTGCTGGTAGCAAAACCACTTTACTATGTTATATTTCAGTCTTAAGCTTCTAACAGAAGAACAGTACAAGCTAATAAGTAATTTCTTTTTACTTTAGGGAAAGCAAGCATCTGACATGCCTCAGAAAGTGGCCTAAATGTGAGCCTAAAGATGGGTATTGCTTTTCTCATTTTACAGGACAGAGATCAGAGGGTGTTCCCCGTGTCAGGATCCTGTCTGCCAAGCAAACCCAAACTTGCTGCCCATGCCCTGCCCACAGGGAGTGGAGCAGAGGGGTCCACACTGCCAGGTTGTAGAAATTTGTGGAGGAAAACCAAACCTGTGTAAGGCAGAAAAAGTCTGGGAGTAACTTGGTAGGTCACTAAATTTTAAAAGACAACAAATTTGCAAAGTAACAAAGCTTAAACTAATGAGTAAATTTATATATAAATCTATATACAAATTTTCACACATAAATGTCCTGTAAGTAATTTTATGCATTTATTAGAAATTAAATAAGATCTAATTGCACAAGAATTTTGGGAAGTATCTGAAATTTTTTTATTATAACTTATAAAATGAAAAAATATGGAAGAGATGTCTTTGTGGTACTTGGAAATTGACAAGAAAGAAACTGAAAAATCATACTGACAGCATTGAAAAACCTAGAAACATTTATATAATATAAACCACAATTTGAGACTACAATTCTCAAAGAATCCATGCAAGAGTTGGGTTTTTGCATGCACACCACATATGTGAGTGGTTAGAGGGTCAGGATCTAAGAACCAAGTGTTTGGCTTTATTTTTTAATAAATCATGTGAAAAAAAAATATTTGAGGAAATAAATTTGCAGAATACAAGTTCAGGAATGCTAATTACTAAGAGTTCCCTTATGTACTCCAATGTGTTAAAAGATGAATATTCTGTGGTTTATTAAGTTTGTGATCAGCCATGTCCAAAGAGAAACAACTATTGTAGAAAGGAAGAGAGGACATCCATACTGAGCCTTTTATTTTGCCTCCTTTAGGAGCTAAACCTGTCCTTGAAGTCATCCACAGAGCCCAAAACAAGGCACGTTCTGGGAGGGGCAGGGCTCCACACCCTGTGTTTATGGCAGTAGGAGGCAGGTTTGGGCTGGAGCATTCTCAGGGGCAGCTGGTGCAGTGGGAAGGGCAGAGCAGTGTTGGAATGTCCTCTCTCAAAGGAGCTCCTGAGCTCAGAACCACTTGCAAGCCCCATTGTAATGGTGCTGGCCACCAGCTCTCATGGAATGGTGTGTGTGTGTGTGTGCCAGGCTCAGAGCACTGCCCCCTCAGGGGCTTGTAGCACCTGCTGAGGGTGGGCAGGTGTGACCCAACAACCCAGGCTGTGTCCTCACACTGGGAGTAGCTCTGTGTCTTTGTTGCTCTTCCTTCAAGGACAGACTTCTCCTTTGCCTTTCTTCCTTCAAGGACAGACTTCTCCTTTCCATCTCTTCCTTCAAGGACAGACTGCTCCTTTGCCTGTCTTCCCTCAAGGACAGACTTCACCTTTTTGTTCTTCCTTCAAGGACAAACTTCTCCTTTGTTGCTCTTCCTTCAAGCACAGACTTCTCCTTTCCCTCTCTTCCTTCAAGGACAGACTTCTCTGCCTCTCTTCCTTCAAGAGCAGACTTTTCCTTTGGCCATGTCTCCTTAGCCCTGTTGGGTATCTGTGAGGCTGCCTTTGCTCAAGCTGGAACAAAGGCCTGTCTCAGTCTGTCCATAAAGGAGTGATCCAAGGTCACAGGGAATCTCACAGAAAGGAATGGAAATCCCAATGTTTGAGCCAATATTGAGAAGTGCTTTTCTTCAGTTCCTCCCTTCGGTAAGTAGTTCAGTGAATTTGAGAATGAGCATTTGAGAATTTGTCTAATCTCTTATGTGAGTATGTCCTTACACCCCCTCATGATGTTCTTGCAGTTAGTGCGCTGTTTTTAAGCAAGGAATTTGGCTTTCTCTTCCAGAGGTTACACCACCTTTTGGAGCATCATTTAAATCTTCCTGCTCATTGTGGCTAAGCTGAGCAGCAGATAAATGCATAAACTCATGTCCCAAGCATTGTCTACTTTATGATCATAATGCTTTTATTACATTTACCCATAATGTTATTCTGTTTGTTTTCCAGTAGGGAAAGTGGCAGTGAGATGCCTTTATCCTACATTTGCCCATATGGGCTGCATAAGCCACACCATGATTTTATTATTTCAATGTCACACCCAAAATGTTTTGGCTGTTTACAGCAATTGAAATAATAAATATTTATTATTTATTATAACATTGCCAAGTGCTATAAACAGCCAAAACATTTTGGGTGTGACCTTTTTTCAGGACATGAGGACATTCTGGTTTCTTTCCCATTATTCATGACAATTCTTTAAATGGTTAATGGTTCAAGCCTTGAAAATACAAATCCTGTGCCTGGGGAATGCTGTGATTTTTCTCCATCTCAGGGTGATAATACAGAGATTTGCATCTAAGATAGGGAAGTTTCCCTTCTGATGCCTTTCTGTACCTTCGAGCATGTTCAGGCTATGTGGTGTCTCCCTTGAAGTTATGGAAACAGAGTAACACTTTAAATTAAGGTGATCTGTATAAATATTTTATTATTTATACAGCATTCAATAACATGCTTGTAAAAAAAACTTGGGAGTATGCATTGAAACAGCAGACAAACTATTTGAACAATACTTACATCTTAAAATATTGTTGTAACAGCTTATCACCTTGCTGTGGCAGCATTTTAAGCATTTATTGATGATGCATTTTATAACATGCCTTACAATAAGTTATTAAAGGATGTAGTGGCACCAACTAATCATTTCATGAACATGAATAAACCATTTATACAGGGCACCTTAATTTAAAGTGCTTGTAGGAACTTGCATAAAATGTTTTGAACAGCTGACACGCAGAATTGGTGCTTCACGTAGTGCCAAAGTGGTGTCATGTCCTGGTTTGCAAGAATCTTATGTGGAACTGGAGCTTTATTGCTTCCAGTGATGGAGCTGGGAACTGCACAGTAATTCCAAACACAAAATGTTGTAAATCTCTTCTGAAAGAGTGTACGAGGAAGTGCATAAGCAATATCCAGGAGATTCTGGTGACAAATAATGGAGAAGCATGTTATTGCTCATTCTATGTTTAAGGAAAAAGGGAAGGACAAAAAAATCTATTTGCTTTTAGCAATAATACAACCTGTGTGTAAGAAAATGCTGTTCAGAGGTAGGGTATATATTTAACTCTATGTCAAGCAATTAAAAAACCCTGCATGATGATCAAAATTCAGTCAGCATATAAATGATCTTTACATATATCAAAGAAAAAGTATCTGTACCATCAAAACAGAACTCTGAGACATGTAGAAGGTGACTGTTAAGGACAAAATTAGTATAGTAATACTAAAATAATTCTAGAAATGAGAAAAAAAGATGTCATACGATTAAAATAATACGACAAACACTGCTGCAATTCTTACCATTGGCTATGATTTACTAGGAGCATTTAAAGCAATGCTAAAAAAAAATGAAGTCATACCTTATTCCCCTCCCCCTGCAGATATAGATTTTATTTGACCTATTGCTTTTAAAACAGAACGGCTTAAAAAGCTCTCTTTACATGATAAAACTCAAAGACAAAAGAGAAAATGCAAATCATTTCTATATTACATATATGTTGCTCCATTTGGCAAAATCAAATTAGATCTTTTCATATCCTTACTGTAGAACAAAAACAGAGCAATATTATGAAATTTTGCAGGGCTTTATTTCTAGGCGTCTTTTGTGTCCAGTCTTTTAAACTCAGGTTTTTCTGCCTTTTTTACTGACAAGCCCACAATTTTCAGAAAAGAAAGCTAGCATTAATTAAGACAGTGCCAGCTGTAATTTTCTTGGGAAGTAAATTTCTGCACAACTAAAGGTTACAGAGACCTTTTCACTGTCAAAATTTACTACAGCCTGTGAATGTTAATGTTTCTAATGAAGACATGTTCTCTGTCCCTGAACTTAAAAGTACCCTGAGAAGAAGGCAAAGAGGAAAAAAACTCTATTTGACGAATGTATCTGGAGTCTGTGCATTAATGCAGGGTTATGCCTGCTGGTGCATATTGTAATTATAGTGTTTGGATAGCCTTGTTTTCTAAACAAGGAATATTGCTATAAATTGGCAATTTTGCATGAAGAGTAGGCTGGTAGTAGGTGCCTTATGTTACAAATAAGACAGTGGTATAATAAGCATTTAACCCATTAGACTTGGGGATATTCTCAGCTATGTCTGAAGAGGAGCTGCAATATAGGATGTGGAATGAAAAGGTACTTAGGGTCTTTCTATGAATGCAGCAGAAGAACACATTCATTATCTTCTAATGATCATTGTACTTCTAATGATAATTTTTTCTCCATTTTAGTGAAATCAGCTGCTTCAAAAAAGTCTCTGGCTTTGTTCTTTTTTTTTTTCTTTGAAGCTGATTAAATAGTAAACTATATATGGTTATATAGTTTTTGTTGTTTTGTCAATGTGCATTTTTTCCCTATCCCTACAACATTTACTGCCAAATAGAGTGGCAAATAAAAAGAAAACTCAACATCACAGAAAGGATGATATTCTTAATTTTTTGTTGCTTTGTATTTTATGGAATATTTTATTTTTCTATTCTTTGTAGGTTTTTTCCTAAAGGAGAGTGAGGACCTTTAGAAAAATAAAATCTTGTTGTCTTATGCATGAAGTTCTCAAAACAAAAACCCCTATTGTGTGGAATTACTCTTGATTTCCCATGCAGCCTCATGGTCAATATGGATAGGAAAAAAATTAGCCTAACTCATGATTATGTTGGTTAAAAATGGCAAAATCAGAGGAATGCAGGTCTTGCAAATATTAGAAATATGATCCTAATGACATGCTGCTAATATCCATGTTTAATGTGGAGTTGTTTTAAAAATGGGGCATTAGATTGCAAACTGAGTGATTTTTCTGCATCAGAATGCTCAGGTAGCTTTCTTTTCTCTTCCTTGCCCTTCCCCCTTCCAATTTCCAAGACTTTGGAGCTGAGGTTTTCAAGACACTGAGCTTTATGGGCAGAAATGAGCCAGCCTCTAATATTTCTTGGGAGAAGTAGTGAGTATCACAAGATTGCAAGTGGCTATAGCAATTCCATCTGAGGAGCAGTGGGATGTCAGATGTGTTTGTGTCAGGCTCTGCAGCAGGGCCAGGGCCCCCAAGTCACTAGAGGAGTGTTTTTGCCATGATTTATACATCAGCTGCATTGATGAGGGCTGGCTTCTCGTTCTGCCCATCAGCATTAGGGAATAGGATGGAGCACTGGGACAAAAATGTGGGAAATCAACGTCTTTGTAAATATCTATATGGACACTAGGATAATCTGTTAAAAGCCATGACTATCCTATACCAATGGAGATATCAGATCTCATTACACATCCAATCCCTTTTTGCAACATGCAAATTGGACTTCATTTTGACTCCTCCCCGCCCAAAAGATGCATATTACTGCTGAGCACCCCTTCAAGACACCTCAAATGCACATTATTTCATGTCTTCATCAGTTTAATGTGCTACATGGTCAGGAGTTCAGAATAATTATTTAAGATCTGTTGGCTAATAAGTCAATATATGAGATACTGTAATTCCAGACAGCCACCTGGTATGGCATCATTAACACTCTTGGAGCACTGCACAATGAGATAAAAATGATGCAATACTGGCAGACTGTAGGCAACAGTCATCAGCAAGGTATATTGGGCAAATCATCTTTTTTTTTGTGATAGAGGCATGGTTCAGCATCTTAAAAAGCCATGCTTATGCATACATAGGCTGTGGTGAGAGGGATTCTCCCAGGACATTTGAGCTTTTATTTATAGATTGCACATGGATTTGCACAGATTTTTGTTACACTTAGACAAATCACCAGACACATCATTATTGCCTTTTAAAATCAGCTTGTTTCACCTTAATTTAAACCTGTTCCTAATTGACTTGATCTGAGCCCAAATATTCCTTGTTGAAGTGAAATAAGTACATCACCCATTTCCTACTTGAATTGGTTTCAGATCTGACCTTTAGTTAAAACAGTGTAACTTGGTATGAAGACATGAGCCTTAAGCCTTAGAGAAAACCTGGGAGGTAGCTTTAAATTCCTTTTGTAAGCAAATACAGGTAAGCAAAATATATAAGTAATCTGCCAAATGGAAATCATGTTTGGAAACATGATCTGGAGCAAGTGCCATACAAAATGTTACTGAGGTAACCAATCCCTCTCCCTTGAGCGGCTATCAGTGTCCTTTAGACTATTAAGTCTTGACAGAGATTATGGAGGAAGGTATGCAAGGAATCAGAAAAAGTCTTCCTAAAATTTTATGACAAACTAGACCATCTGAACTGCTGAAAGTTATTTAATTATTCTGTGTTTTACTATGAAATACAGGAATATTAATAGCCTTTGTAAAAAGCCTGCAATGTCATTGACTTCTGTCCTTATCAATTATTCCTGCTGATATGTTATTTAAAAAAAAATTTAAAATTCTGGCCTACTGTAGTAAGGGAATATGCCCCAGTCCTTTTTTTTTTAGAGAAAGACAAGGATCTGAACATGTATACAGTTTAACTATCCCAGTCCCTTTTTCTTTCTCTCTCTGTCTCTGGTACTTCTAAAATATCATGGAGAGGGACAAAGTACTCGAATTCATTTCAGTATATCAGGGACACCATCATTTTCAGAGCAGAAAATCTGTTAGAAGAAAATCTCCTGGTGTGTTTTCTCTTAGATGTCCTCAAAAATAAAGATGGGAAATCAAGAGAAATGAAAAAAGAAAATAGGAGCCATCTATCCTGGTTTATTTTCTAGGCTTTGTCTTATCACCTAAATTTCCAAATGGCACAAATACCTGTTTTTTAATAAAAAAGAACACTAGAAAACCCTTGTTTCTTGAAGGGAGAGGGGAGAAATCTTTGGCAAGTGGGTTAAATATAGGTGAGAAAACTATTTAGATCAAGGCCAACTGAATGAGCACTATTTTTTAAAAATATGAACTAGTATAGAAGATTGGTGGAAAAACCAATTTGGCTGAGCATATGGAACAGGCACTGTGGAGAAAGCAGTGAAGGTACCATGGTCAATGCTATAAAGCCTAAAACTGGTGACTAAATCTCAAAAAAAAAATCAGATCATGATCCAAAATCTTGACATAAATTGGACCTGAGTCACTATTTTTGAGTAATTTTTTTGTTTTTTTGGTTCCAACATAATTCATCCCTTCAGCTCCCGAGTCCTTTTCATTGTTGCCATATATGTAGTGATGGACAGCAGCACGTTGAGAAGTAAAATTTCTATTATATAGTCCCTGAAAAACCAATTAAAATAATTTCACTGCAATTCTAACCCTGAAAGAATGCAATGATATATTTATATATATATTCTGTATTTCCTGCATAGCTGAAATGCATTCAGTAGGCACAGCAGTAGTGGCAGGGTGCTCAACAAGGCAGTTTAATCAGGGGCCATCACCCACTTCATCAAAGGACAGCACACAGGGATGTGCTGGCTTTTGTGACAACTTTACACAAAGACTCCAAGAGCAGTGAGAGCAGAAGGCTGGGCTGGAAGGCACTAGAAAAGATATTAACAAATGCAAGGCTTCTGTCCATCCAGAACTCAAATTTGGTGGGCTGAATGACTACATTTTTCCCAAGAAAAATAATACCAGCTGAAAATACTAGAAATCTTGCTTAAAAAAAAAAAAAGAAGAAAAAAGCATAATAATTCCCTTAGTGGTCTTCATTAGTTTGGCACTCAGAGAGGGAGGTAGATCACAAAGCATTGACTGAAACTAGAAGATGAGAACATGATTCACAAATATGAATGTGGGCAGTGCACAATCCCTTGTGACTCAGAATGAGTATTTTACATGTGATTCATGAGGAAAAATAATTGTTTTATCAGATGCATTCCTTACTTATGGCTGGGGTTAATATTCACCTTACTTAAAATTGAAATTCAACTACTGTATCAGCACAGTGATTTCTTCCAACACAGCCACTAAAGAAAAGAAAGAAATTGCTTTATTCACAAACATGACACAATTCTCTCCTCCACACAAGCTCATTGGTTGGTGATCTGCAAAGGAGCCTGATGTGCTTTTTGCAGGGCTGCTGATGTACATTGTTTATTAGAAAATATTTCTTTGAGTAACACAAATAGAATCTGGGCATAATGTCCATACAGGTTTGTGAATGCTTTGGTCTGAGGAAGTAACAAACATAGCAGGGGGTTGGTGGTGCAAGAACAGTGACAGTCTCTGCTGCCTCAGACTGCCAGAGTTCAAATGGGGCCAGACTGGGGACCTGGCATCCCACCTCATGGACCATTCCATCTCAAGAGATGGATCAGCCAGGCCGTAAAATCCCCCTAACTGTGTACAATATGGCACCTCTTGTTCATTCTGATTTTTTTTCTGAGTCACTGAGGTATTTTTAGGGAATGCTAGTGCTTAGGAACTTACCTTCATCAGAAGAACAAATACTAAAGAGATTCACATTTAAATGTTCTCTGGTCATATTACAGAAGTGTTCAACAAAGATTAGGGAGGTTTCCATTAAAATGTTTCTGGGCTGTTTTGACTATCAGAATGGTTGTACAGAAATGTAATTTTCCTTAAGTGATCATTCCTTTCTATAACCACCTGAAGCTTCTTTTCATAATATGGACACCTGCTTCTCAGGAAATGAATAAAGTTCAGTGAAACCCTATCTCCCAGCATTGAGCATTTAATCCAAATTGTCTGGTGTGAGCAACCTGCAGTGTAAAACTCAGTGAGTATGAAGAACAGGAGGTGGGAAGGAGAGGAAAGTGTCCCTGAGCACCCAGAAAGGCAGAAGGAAGGCACCTGTGTCTGCTCATGCAGGAGAGATGTGCTTTCCTGGCATTCCCAGGAGCTCCTTTGGTGTGAGGAACCCACCCACTGCACTGGTGGGTGTGGTGGGACAGGGTTTGGCAGCTTTCTTCTTATACTTCTCTCAGGAGATTTTAATATTTTCTATTACTACTGATATCTAGCATCTTTTAAGTTAATGTCACATAGAAAAGCAACTCTTTGCTTGTATTTTTACAAATTATTCAGCTTTGTAATGGTTTCAATGAGGTGAAGTGTGGCAATGTTGTTTAGTGCTGTATCTTGGTGATGGCTATCAGGAAACGGTTTTTAGTAGTCAAACTTTTAAGTGCATTATAGTTTTATTCTTTCTTTGATTTTGTAAAGAATCCATTGTCATTTGACTCTTGTATTTATTTGGTTAATTGCACCACTCAATGTTTTCACAATTAGCTTAGTGTTTTGTTAAAAAATGTTGGAAATTTAGTAACAAAAGCATGGAGTTTGTATCCTCCCTTAACATTAGTGGTTCCTTTTTGAGTGTAGTAGACTTGGGAAATCCCTGAATGTCAGTAACAGCAGCCATTGCCTAGTAGAATTCCAGTTCCCAGCTTGGAATTCCAAATTACATAAGACTGAAAGCTAAATACAACAAAAACAGAGGAAAAAAAAAGAGAAAAGTTTTGGTTATGCCTGGATAATAAATGGAGTTTCTGGCAGAAAACCACAATATAGTTACTGATGAACCAAGCTCTAGTGCCAATAGCAGTGAATTGAAACAAAGAATGGGAGATTTTGGAAGGCTTGAGGATAATTTTAGGGAAAGTGAATTATAAGTGAACTTAGAATTAGCCTCTGCAACAACAGGATAATCTAGAAGTGACCTTAGCAGTCAGTGTTGAAAGTCAAAAGGGTGCATCTGAGTACAACAGTGGGCTGAAGAATTCTTTTCTGGAAAGAGTGTCAGCTGCTGGGACAACCTTGATGTTTGCAGAGTTGTTGTAATTTAGATTTAATCAGAGAGGATTGACGTCTGCTCACAGAGGAAATGATGAATTTCCAGCTCTATAGATTTCCACCCTCTAATTGTGATAGTTTTTGTCATTTGAGTCTCACTGCAGCATAAATATATTGAATACTGTATGAATTTCCATTACTCAAATCTCAAGAATAAAGTAAGAGTTGGAAAGAAATGCCTGGGAGAAATTAACCTCCATCTTTTCTACAGAAGAGCTGGAGGCATCAAACAAGGCTAGAGGCAGGTAAATGAGTAGCAGAACAGTGTAGTAGCATCAATATTTAGTTAAACTGTGGAATTCTTTGTGAGAGAATGCCATGGGTGCTAAAAGTTTATGTGGGCTTAAAGCAAGGCTTGAAAGACAAAGAGAAAAAATCTATTGGGAATTACAAATAACATCACCACAACTACCTTGCAAAGTCCTCTAAGCTGAAAATAGTTGGAGGTTTGAAGAATTAATAAGAAAATGTCATACACATTTGTCCAGCTCTTAAAATTTTTTAAGCTGTCTGAATACTGGAAATACTGAATACTGGAAAACAGATACCAACATAGAATAACATTGGATCTGGCTCAGTAAGGGAGTTCTCATGAACACACTGCTGATAGTGATCTCTTTAAAGAAAAACAGCAATTTAAAATGTTCTACGCCTTTGTCAGACAGAGCATGTATCCACCCAGCTGCAAGCAGCCCATGCCCCTTCTCTCTTTGTTGGACTACTGGATTTCAGCTCAGGTGGTTCTAAAAGAAGGCAGTATGAAAAAGTCCTGCCCTTACAGAAATCTGTGTCCTCAGTGGGACATAGCAAGGGGGGACTGGCCTCAACTCTCCATCCTTTAATTCCTTACTGGACCCAGCCCAAGGGGGTCAAGAACTTCATCCTCTTTCAGAAGTCACTGTGGTGTTTCCAGTCACCAGCTAGAAGACCCCAGATTAGCTACTATGGGGTCATCAAGAGGGGAAATAGTCTGAGGAGTAAAGCAAGGAATGGTCCAAGGCCTGGGAAACATCCTTGCAAAGTCCTACAACCATCATCACCCCTAACAATGCACATATTTAACAAAATGTGTTCTTTTGGTTTTCTTTATTGGGACATCTAAAGGGGTGTTTTGGCTCAGAAGCCGCAGATTAAACTTCAGAGGAAAAAAGGACATTTGCCTGTCCTCTCTGGACCAGTCCCAAGGTTTTTCTGTTTTATCACTGGGAAAAGCATTTTAGAAATGCCAGTACTGAGTGAGGGAGAGGGAGTTGCATTCATTTCTGCATATTATTTATTGGATTTTTGAAAAAAGAGCTGAGAAAAATGTTTATTTAAAATATTTACTGCAAATTATATTGTTAGTGTTCTAGAACAAATGGTCAGTTGATAGTTATTTTGCTGGCAAAAATAAAAAGCCTGGACCCCACACCTGTTTAGCTGTAACTGACAAACAAAACAATCATTCAAGTGGAGTGAAAACAAACCAAATGTCCTTGAATTTTCAAAGAAAATATAACTCCTCCATGTAGCCCTAGGACAACATAGTCAGTTTGTTGGGAAGCATACTTAGCAGAGAGCTACAAATCTCTTTGCTGAGAGGCTGAATGATTGTCATACATTTTGCTCTCTTTGTCTCAGTTGATAGTGTCTATAATACTATTCAGAGATAGAGAATTTGTGCCTGTCACTGTACCTGTCAGAAAGGAGCAATACCCTCTGGCAGCAACAGTCAACTTTATGGAGTTTTATTAGTCTAATGAATGAAAGCCCAGTAGCATGCCCTGTAACACTTCTAAACTTTGGATTTTAAAAGGAATCATTACCAACAGTGAAAAGCAACTAGGAGCTTGTTTTATGTACACTTTCTTAAAAGCTCCACAAATTTTTAAAGAAGAAATTAATCTACAGTAATTTGTCATCAGTCTCTGAGTGACTGTAATACAATCCATACAATTACAGGAGGTTCTGCAGGAAATTTGTAAACACAATGCAATCATGTGTTTGCATTTGTGACTCCAGAGTAGCTGGGAGCAGCTGTATAAACTTCTGCTCCTGCACAGAAGAGACTCGGTGTGACCACAGCTGCGCATTGTTAATTGCACGGGATGCTTTCCTTGGCCACCATCTATGCTAATGACAGAGCTGTCCCTCTGTCTCTCTTTCTCTGATTCTTTTCTTCCTCTTAACTTTTGCTCCCAAAAGGTCGATAACATCTTATAAAAGGCCCTGGGTACCTTGCAGCAAATCCTTTTTGAGCTCTAAGCACAAACACATTCAATAAACTGTGAGGGAAATGTTTCTCATTTACTACTTCCAGTAAAATGAAAACGAAATAGCAAAGACTGCTCTACATCTTTTCAAGGTCTTGAGATAATTAGTTTAATAAAAATTCACTTTTATAAGGCATGATCCAAGTGTGTTGCTATCTGAGGGAAACTCCTGCTGACTGCTGTGATTCGGGCCCAATGGCTTTTCTGTGTTTTCCCCATTGTTTTATACAATGTTAATTTTTCAGCTCACACAAGCTTATTTGCCAAAGAGGACACAGGACATTTTCTGTCTTACAGTGGTGGGAGATTGCTGGAAAGAATACATTTAGGTAGTTAGATTTCTCTTTATTTGGTCTTGAACATTCTGTGGCATTTGCCATTATCAGTCTTTTCCACAGGGCCAGCAGCAGTCCTGGTGCTCCAGCATCCCATCCTGCAGCAGTAGGACAGCTTCCCTGGAAATGTAGCTGTGCTCCAGGAAGCTGATGAATCAATTGATGGGTCACTCAGGAAATAAACATGCGGGGCCACATGCTGTGATCTGTGCAGCTGAGATGTCAACAGAAGTTCACAAACACTTCCATGGGATGGATTCAGCCTGATTCACTCTGAATGTAGATTATAGTCATTAAGAAACCAAGGCTAATAAATTCCTTTACAGCTTGAGTGTAACACTATACATGCATATTATCATATTTAAAACATAATAATACTGTGCTTCTTTTGTGCCAGCACAGTTTCATCTGTTTGGCTATTTCTGTCCTTGCAAAGAATATGCATTTATAGCTCTTCTCTGCCTACTGATTGTCCAGAAACATTGGGCTGAAGTTTCCATAACCTGCAGTGTGGGAATAGTCATCATAAACTTAATGTAAAAGCAGCAGTAATGGGTGCTAGTCAGCACATTATTTTAATCAAGAATGAAAATATTACTTCCTAATTCTAGAAGAATATTTCTTTTCATGTTGGTCAATTCCATAAATTCAATTTATTCTCTCTAACAACACATCTCATGTTTAGTTACAACAATGAATGCTCTCCCCCACATTAAGAAAATACTAATCAGCTTATGTATTTTCTTGGTGGATCACTCAGAGTGTGTCTTATCCTCTCTTTTCTTCCTCGTGGTATAATTTATATGAGATATTTAATAATACTGGACATCTCACTGCCCCTGTTATGGCACATTGAGATGAGCCAGTTGTTGGTTTAGTAAACTGGCATCTACTGGAAAAAAATATCAAGGCATCAATGTCTACAGGTTATGCGAGAATTTTACATACCAAGTAACTATATTGCAAAATTTCTCTCTGCTCCAACCCTCTACAAATTTTTAGTACCTTGCTAAGGATTCTTTTCTCTCATTTCTGCTGCTAGATGAGTACATTGACTTCCAGAATCCTCTTAACCTACTTTGTTGTTGTTTGGAGTTTGCTTTTATTTTTTCTTTACTGAGAGGCCACAATTCTGATTGAATACCGGTGGCTTCTACAATCTCTGCATGCATGCATGTGTCATAAATTACCTTACTATAGATATATATATCTAAGAAATATGAATTCTCCTCCCTTTTGTCTCAATACTTTTTTTGCTTCTACCTTATTTTCCTTGCCTTCTTTTTAGAACACTCAGTCTATTACAAAGAAAAATGTTAATACTTTAAAGGTACTGTCTCAAAAGCTATTGCAATTCCTGCCTTTTCTGGAGAGGAATGAGCTTACTATGGCAAAAAAAAAGGGAAAGGTTACAGAAAGATTACAGATTGCCATATTTACCCTTCTGCCAGAGTCTTACCCAGATTGTGTGTAGTGACTAATGTTAGGCCTTAAATATTGGTGAAAATGTCTATATCCCAGCTCATAGTCTAATCATAGAATTCATCCCTTCTGGGAGATCTGAAATTTCTACTTTTATGAAAACTTTACATTTTCTATATTTTGAGCAGCAATATGTCATTATTGAGCTGACCCATAGACCTTGTATATTGGTAACCTTAGTGGAGGATTGCTGAATGCATGAGGGAAGAGATCAACTATTCTCAATGAAGACAATGTCTGTACAATGCCTAAAGAAATGAGAAAGTGGAAGTGATCAAGGATGTGTTTGAAAGAAATTACAGCTGAGCTGAGGAGAATTTATTTGCCTGAGTTTTCTTCCTCTTGAAGAGGAAGGCCGTGGAGTAGTGAGTTTTTGGAGATGCTTTCTATATAGATTTCATGTTGTCTCACAGCTGTGGCTTAGGTTCCCAAAAACCAACCCTTTTCAGAAATTAAGAATAATACAGAAAGAATTCACAAATAGCCAATACACATATTGAGCTAAAAGCACACAATGTAAAAAGCCCACAGAAGAAAATAAATAGATCTCCCAAGACACTCTTCCTACTTAGTCAAAGCTTGCCTGTTCTGCTCACAGGCAGGGCCAAACAATGCTGCTTCTCCATCCTGCAGCTCTCCCTGTCATGCCCTTTAAGCTTCATAAATTTGGCTCTTTTTTTCCTTTTTTTTTAAGAAATTTTTCATCAGACCTTGTATCTGTGTTTCATATCAGCAGATACCATATTTTGCTTTCTATTCTTGCTAGAATTCTCACTCATTTCCCTTATTACTGTCATCTGAGCTACCTTTATTGTTCCCCTCCTTTAACTCTCCTTTCCACTCCTTTTTCTCCTCTTCGAAACCATCCAAAAAATTCCTGACCACAGTCTGAACATATTTTTCCCATGTATTGGAGCCTTCCTTGTTTCTTACCCTATCAGGGTAGGATTTTCATCTTATCAGGCCCAAAATTCAAAGTTCTCATTGCACTGAGAGTTTTTTCAGGATGCATTTTTCCTCAGCTGTACCTTTGCTTACAAAAACCTGACATCATTGTGATAATAGGATATTTGGTTATAGTGAATTCTATTATTCAGAATTGGTTTGTTTTTTAAATATTTGGGTGGAGTTTTTGTCTGCAATATTTTCTTTTTAGAGAAATGAAATTTATGTTTTGTTTGTGTCTCCAAAGATTTTTTTAAAAATGTATTTCACTTTAAGTGATGTTGTCTTCAACTGCCCTTTTGGGGTGATATTTCAGTTTAGAGCATAATGTCTGGTGAAACAGGAGCTGTTCTTCCTAACTGTTGGACAATCAAAAGGCAGGAATGGGACAATTCACTGTGCTGGCAGAGGAGAGTTTCTTCTTCTGACTAGTGAGAGAAATCCTGGATCTGAAGAGAATTACTGAGGGGCCAAAGGTGAGATGATAAATTTGCCTGTTTTTATCTACATGCAAACTGTACAGGTTAGTACCTGCTTGAGGTACCACTTCAATGCACTGGGAAACTTTTTGTATTTGCATATAGTTTTGTGTAGAATACAATTGCCTGTGTACATCACTTGTGTTTCATATCTTCTCTTTGTCAAGATAACAAACTTAAATCTAATTACATAGAAAAGTAGCTTAACTTTTCTGATGCACAATGATGCTCTGTATTAACCACTCCTTAAATCTCCAGAGTAGTGTTTTTGGTAGTCCCATGGTAACTTTGGTTATTCTGTATGGTCTTTGGGACATTGTTTTCAATTCAGCTGCCTGTATGGTGAGAAAGGTTTTATGTGGATATCCCAGCCCTGGCAGATCAAGGCTGGGCTGGGTAAGGCCTGTTCTAGTGGGAGGTAGGTGGTTGGGACTAGATGAACCTTAAGGTCCATTCTAACCTTTTAACATTGCATGATTCTATGATCTTCTCTAAATCCTGTAATCCTCTGCCTGGATAGAGCTGGTGGACATTGTGACAGAGAGCTCCATCCTTGCCTTAGCTGGGACTGCAGGCAGCCCCGTCCTCTAGTCTGAACTTTTGGTCCCAATAAGCCAGGCAGAACTTGGCTTATGACCCCTCCTGAGAGAGCCATGGCCATGGCTCTGCTGCGGTTTTGGAGATGGGGACAGGATCCAAACTGAACTCCTGTTGAGTGGCAGACTCTTTCCTTGCTGTGGTGAAGGTATTGATGGAAGCCCCTTGCCATCCCTGCCTCTGCTCCACACTGCTGTCAATCGATTGGGCTTTTTAGCAGGGAGCCCTCCTCCACAGTCACACAGCAGGCTCCTAGATGAGCTTTGATGTCAGGTAATCATTGCTGTATATGGTAATAAATGATGTGTTTACCTAACAGAATTCCCTTGGCCTTTGATATACTCAGACATGTTATCAAAGTGGTGCAATGACATCTTGTACAATGAAACAATGGGAAAGTGCAGAACTGTACAAACCCAGCAAGCTGAGCCCAAATGTATGTTGCTGTGCAATTATGTTATTTGCCCTTAGGGCAAGAAACACAGCTGAAGGAAGTTAATATCAATACCCTTATGAAGTCCTCAAGGAGTATTTCTGTGATGGACATGGCACTTATTTGAGAAATCACTGCAAATCACTGTCCTTGTACCTGTTATTATGGATAAGGAGTTGGAATGCTAGTTCCACTTAAATTTTGGGAGCGAATTTCATTAAGTTGTTAAATATCATTTGTCTGGAGTTCCTTAACACACAAAGTGTCTTAAGATGCTGATGTATTTTTCCCTTATAGACTTCCTTTTCCATATGGCTTTACAACTCTTTCGTATGGTTTTCCAAAATTCTCTTTCTTTTCCTTTCTCTTTTTTTTTTTCTGCCATGGCCTTGCACTAATCTAGGAGGACAAGTCTAGAGGCTGCCCATGTCACCTGCCTAGATGAAAATAGTCTGTGTTTTGTCTTGTTTCTCATCTTTGCTAAGGCTTTGGAAGATGTTGTAGTCCTTTTTATTCACCCAGGCATGACATTAATACTGGGAAATAGCACATGTGCTACTATAAGCAGTATGTATTCAAGGTGAATTTCCTACAGGCCTAATGATACTATTTTACACCAAAAATGATATTTTTACAGCATGTAGATATTACATCCCCCCTCAGTAATCTGCTGATCCCTGTTCCCTGGCTGAGCCAGGACCTTGACTCATCCCCTGAGTTAAGGGCTCTGTTCCAGAGGGTGTCATACTCAGGTTTTGATCTGATTGCAAGAGCCCAGTGTGGTTGTCAGGCAGTTGTTAGAGACCTTGTTTGACTCCTTCACCTGAAGCTTAATGGGCTTTATTGTGCTTTCTGTGCATTGCTTAGCAGTCTTTGGGCCCCTGCTGTCCTCGAGGCACTCAGTGATGTGCCATTGTCCTTGCTGATTATGTTTTACAGAATTCAAACCAATCAAATGTTCTTCACTAAGATTTTGCTCTTACAGCAGCCATGTTATCATGGCTTTTCAGAGACACAATAAGAGCGGATGCAGCTTCCTGCTAGCTCCAAATCCTGAGTTTGTGTACACAAGGAGCAGCAGAGGAGGGAAGTGATGAGAATTTTATGATGCTCCTTTAGGGCTTATATCCAGGAATCAGGAAATAGGACACAGTTGAAAGCCAGATTCCTGAACTCCCTACTCAAAGTTTTGGGAAAGGCAGGCCAATTTTATCAATTGTGATGACCCACTGAAGGGTCTACATGATCTCCACAATAAAGTACCTCATTCCATAACAACTTCCAAAGTTTCCCTTGTGTACACAAACACCAAACAGTCAAATTTTCCTAGTTATTAACCATGTGTTGTATGAATTGCCTCTTTAGCACTCTCTCTAAGCCATGGTGAAAGGTTGCTTTGTGTCCAAAACCTCTTTTTTTGTCTAACAAGGCTACATACTGAGCCAGCTGTCTGTCTCCTGCTTTCTTTTTTATTCTCTCCGTGTTTCCACAAACCTTGGGTTTTGAAAGAACTTTTTGGCATACTGAGTAGCATGCTGCTGTGATGAAAATCAAAAGTAAAAAAAAAAAACCCAACAAAATAGCTACAGCTTTAAAGCAGTGCAATTCACA